>NC_034184.2:59267174-59544674 GCF_002021735.2 Oncorhynchus kisutch | reverse complement strand
TATATAGCCCTTCGTACATCAGCTGATATCTCAAAGTGCTGTACAGAAACCCAGCCTAAAACCCCAAACAGCAAGCAATGCAGGTGTAGAAGCACGGTGGCTAGGAAAAACTCCCTAGAAAGGCCAAAACCTAGGAAGAAACCTAGAGAGGAACCAGGCTATGTGGGGTGGCCAGTCCTCTTCTGGCTGTGCCGGGTGGAGATTATAACAGAACATGGCCAAGATGTTCAAATGTTCATAAATGACCAGCATGGTCGTATATTAATAAGGCAGAACAGTTGAAACTGGAGCAGCAGCACAGTCAGATGGACTGGGGACAGCAAGGAGTCATCATGTCAGGTAGTCCTGGGGCATGGTCCTAGGGCTCAGGTCCTCAGAGAGAGAGAGAAAAAAAGAGAGAATTAGAGAGAGCATATGTGGGGTGGCCAGTCCTCTTCTGGCTGTGCCGGGTGGAGATTAAAACAGAACATGGCCAAGATGTTCAAATGTTCATAAATGATCAGCATGTTCGAATAATAAGAAGGCAGAACAGTTGAAACTGGAGCAGCAGCACGGCCAGGTGGACTGGGGACAGCAAGGAGTCATCATGTCAGGTAATCCTGGGGCATGGTCCTAGGGCTCAGGTCCTCCGAGAGAGAGAAGGAGAGAATTAGAGAACGCACACTTAGATTCACATAGGACACCGAATAGGACAGGAGAAGTACTCCAGATATAACAAACTGACCCTAGCCCCCTGACACATAAACTACTGCAGCATAAATACTGGAGGCTGAGACAGGAGGGGTCAGGAGACACTGTGGACCCATCCGAGGACACCCCCGGACAGGGCCAAACAGGAAGGATATAACCCCACCCACTTTGCCAAAGCACAGCCCCCACATCACATAAAAGTGATTTATTCTCGGGATGGAACATTTGTTAAATACCGGGAAAATATTCAGCCATAGTATCAACAATGGTCCAACCACCCAAAGGACATCCAGCCAACTTGACACAACTGTGGGAAGCATTGGAGTCAACATGGGCCAGCATCCCTGTGGAACACTTTCAGCACCTTGTAGAGTCCATGCCCCAACAAATTGAGGCAGCTCTGAGGGCTAAAAGAGGTGGGGTGTAACTCAATATTAGGAAGATGTTCCTAATGTTTGGTATACTCAGTGTATATAGTGCCCTGATTTTGCCAAAGGGTAATTTGGGATGAAGACTTTGGAAGACCATAGACAGCATTACATGCAGTACCGTTTTGCTCGCAGACAAAATTGAAGTTGCCAAATCGATATCAGTGCATCCATCCCAAGCACGAATGAACAATAGCGCGAGTAGAAGCACATACACACACACACTTGAATATGTTGTGCATTTACCACACCGCTCCACCCTGGCTCTCACCCAATAAGATGCCTTCGTCAGAGTGCTAGACCAGGCCCCGAAGCGCCAAAGAGCTAATTCATGAGTCATAGGACGCTCCTTATCAGATATCCTCTACAGTCCCAAATGGAACTCCAGCCTCTATAACATGTACTATTTTTGACCAAGGTCCATAGGGCTCTGGTCAAAGGTGGTGCACTTCCTCTACATCCTGTATCTACCTGCTACCGGACCTCTCTCAGGTCAGTAGAAGAGCTAAAGGAAAATCAAAATCATAGGATTGATCTGACGCAAGCAAGGCCACGGCAAAATAAAGCTAATTTGTAGCATTGACTGTGAAACTAATGGTGTGGTTAGTGGGAGTGAGCCGAGGGCCCGGGGCTCTGCCTCATGTTAAAGACCTAAGCCAGCTAGATTTGGGAGGGACATTGATTCTCATTTTCCCCTCTGTTGGGTGCAGTTAATGGGGGATCAGGTGGTAGGGAAGCTAATCAATATCTCCCCCTGGACTAACCCTCATTCCACCAGTCATTCTAGACCGACCTCCATCTCTACCACTCTCTCTCTCTCTCTCAACTTTTAGATTTTTTTCTAGCTCTATTTTCCCTTTTTCTGTCTCCTTCCTTCCCTCTTTCATTATTTCTCTCACTCCATCTCCCTCCCTTTCTCCCCCGCCTCTCTATTATCTTTCTGTCTGTATATAAACCATATCTACAATAGCTCCCTGTGTGTGTGTGTGTGTGTGTGTGTGTGTGTGTGTGTGTGTGTGTGTGTGTGTGTGTGTGTGTGTGTGTGTGTGTGTGTGTGTGTGTGTGTGTGTGTGTGTGTGTGTGTGTGTGTGTGTGTGTGTGTGTGTGTGTGTGTGTGTGTGTGTGTGTGTGTGTGTGTGTGTGTGTGTGTGTGTGTGTGTGTGTGTGTGTGTGTGTGTGTGTGTGTGTGTGTGTGTGTGTGTGTGTGTGTGTGTGTGTGTGTGTGTGTGTGTGTGTGTGTGTGTGTGTGTGTGTGTGTGTGTGTGTGTGTGTGTGTGTGTGTGTGTGTGTGGTGTGTGTGTGTGTGTGTGTGGTGTGTGTGTGTGTGTGTGTGTGTGTGTGGTGTGTGTGTGTGTGTGTGTGTGTGTGTGTGTGTGTGTGTGTGTGTGTGTGGTGTGTGTGTGGTGTGTGTGTGTGTGTGTGTGTGTGTGTGTGTGTGTGTGTGTGTGTGTGTGTGTGTGTGTGTGTGTGTGTGTGTGTGTGTGTGTGTGGTGTGTGTGTGTGTGTGTGTGTGTGTGTGTGTGTGTGTGTGTGTGTGTGTGTGTGTGTGTGTGTGTGTGGGTGTGTGTGTGTGTGTGTGTGTGTGTGTGTGTGTGTGTGTGTGTGTGTGTGTGTGTGTGTGTGTGTGTGTGTGTGTGTGTGTGTGTGTGTGTGTGTGTGTGTGTGTGTGTGTGTGTGTGTGTGTGTGTGTGTGTGTGTGTGTGTGTGTGTGTGTGTGTGTGTGTGTGTGTGTGTGTGTGTGTGTGTGTGTGTGTGTGTGTGTGTGTGTGTGTGTGTGTGTGTGTGTGTGTGTGTGTGTGTGTGTGTGTGAGATCCTGAGAGTGACCATACAGTTATTTTAATGTGCAGTAATGGGGTTGCTGCTCCAGACACTGACCCAGCTCAACCCAGAGATGTCGGGAGCAAGCCACCTCCTAACACTGGTCTGCATCTCAACACACTATCTCTGTATAGCAACATATGCCCAGATAAGATATGCAGCTTACTCGCAACACAACAGACAAACAGCTGGCCGTTCTATTCTCCATTACAGGCTTATGCCGTTACGCAGCTTTCAAAGGAGAGTAATTTAGTGCTCCTACATAGGGAATAAGGTGCGCTTTGGGACGGAGCCCCTTCACCTGAATTAAAGCTGTTTAGAATTCTGACGCAGCCCATCTGGCTCTGCTTAGCCTGCTTTACGAGACAGGAGGTAGGATAACCAACTGGAATCTGACATGTACGATGTAGCGGAGTAGCTGAGGACTGCAGAGAGTGAAAGAGAGGAGAGGAAGAGAGAGAGAGATAGAAAGAAAGAAAGATAAACGGTTGTTTCTCATATGTTGTCAATGAGGGGCGAGTGCTGCAGATGCTGCCTGAGCTACCGTGATTATTACACAGGCTGTTGTCACGCCACATCTGCTGCAGCCACAACGAGAGGGAAAATGGAGAGGAAAAGAGAAGAAAGAGAAAGAGACAAAAAGAGCGGGAGCGAGAAAGTGCGAGAGAGAGGTGTGTGTGCTCTTGTCTCACACACCACTACTGTACAGAGAAATCTGTCTAATTTGAGTTGAGGGGAGCAGTGTATCTCCACGGGGAGTAGGGTTATACACAGGCAATGCATACTATTTGTAGTGTTCAGACCTAGGTTCAAATACTATTCGATATTATTTCAAATACTTCATCTGTGCGCGATTGAGCTTGCCTGGCTTAATGGACCAATAGATTATTCTAAAAACCGCAAACCCACCTGCCACTCCAGGCAGGCTAGAGCAAATGTTTAGAATATTTGAAATATTTCAAATAGTATTTGAAACCAAGATTGGTAGTGTTCAAAATGTAGTCGCAACCCATTGAGAATGTATGGCTGACACAATGACTCTCCATCCAGGGTGTACTGTGAAGAAAGGATGAAGGATGTGGGTGTTACCGGGATGAATAATTCTCTCTCAGCAGAAAGACAGGACGGCGCTCCACAACATCGGTCATCTTTCTCTTGTATGTCATCATGATCCATCAACAGCTATTAGTCTCTCTCTCTTCCCCCTGTTTCTATCTGTCTTCTCTCCTCTGCCACTGCAGTCCCTCCCTCCTTACTCAGGTTTTGGGCCTGTGTCCCAAATGAAGAGGGAACAGGGTGCCATTTGGGATGCGAGGCTTGGTGGTGATGGTGAGATATAGAAGCCAATCCTGGGAAATTTCCCCGTAACAAGCATTTTGTTATGGATGGCTGCAGCGTAGTGGTGTAACTCAACCCACTGCCTGTGTGTGTGTGTGTGTGTGTGTGTGTGTGTGTGTGTGTGTGTGTGTGTGTGTGTGTGTGTGTGTGTGTGTGTGTGTGTGTGTGTGTGTGTGTGTGTGTGTGTGTGTGTGTGTGTGTGTGTGTGTGTGTGTGTGTGTGTGTGTGTGTGTGTGTATGTGTGTGTGTGTGTGTGTGTGTGTGTGTGTGTGTGTGTGTGTGTGTGTGTGTGTGTGTGTGCATGTGTCAGTCATCTCTGGGAAGAGATCCACACGGCACACAACAGCCACTCTAGTCCAATTATTTACTGCATCATGGCGTCTGAGTGGGAGTTGATTGAAAACGCCACGGGCCTAAAGTTACCGTCGTTGCTACCGATTTCTGATGACTAGGCTTTAAAGAACAGTTCTCTTCTCACTGCAGATATTTAGCTCGCTTTGGATTTGGTTTCGAATTTGCTTTCTCTCTCTCTCCATCTCATTTAGCTCTCCACCCCTTCTCTTCAGCTATAGGTTTAGCTATGTTCTTTGGGGGGGGGGGGGCTTTAGAGTGTTAATACCTTCCTACTAGCCTCTCACAGCTTCAATTCACTTCACTTTAACTCATTCTACCAACGACCAAACCCATTACAATTTCCCCTGCTTTTACCTCAGGAGTTTGTTGCCACACAGTAAAGTTCAGCCATTGGAAACACAGGGTGTGTCCTAGATGGAACCCTAGTCCCTATTTAATGCACTACCTTTGACTGGTCAAGTGCACTATATACTGTAGGGAATATGGTGCCAGTTCGGACACAGCCCGTAGCCGTAAACAGATACTGTCCACTGCAAGAGAGTACGCTAGCTAACTGCGCTCTCAGCTGAAGTAGTGCTCGGGCTGAAGAGCTCTCACAGGAAATGCAGAACCTAATTGATTGTCTAAAACCCAAGGCATGCCAATCTCAAAGCCAGCCATGCAGTGCATGTTTGAGTGGCTAAGAGATGGAACGAAGCAGAGAGGAAATGATCAAAACAACAGCTGGGATTTTGAAAAGCCCCAACATTCGACAAGCTGGCTATAGCACACTGTTTATCCAAAAAAAAAACTGTCCAAAAAACCTGTCCATTCATTTCCTTATAATTCTCTCTAGACTATACCTCTCCTTTTCCTCCTCCTCTCACTCTCTCTCTGTCTGTTTCGGATGTAGTGGTTGCTGGCAGAGAGGATATTGTTATGCCTATAGTGTGCAACGGCAAACAACACCTCAAGAGAGCAACTAGACAGCAACAGACGGAGACAACATGAAGAGGTGAGGTTATAGTCTGTGAGAGATGTGCAGCACATCAAAAGTATGGGGAGGGCTTAAGGATTTTCTATTTATTTATTTATTTCACCTTTATTTAACCAGGTAGGCAAGTTGAGAACAAGCTCTCATTTACAACCTGGCATGGGATGCACAATTCTTGTAACTTTCTCAAAATTCCCAGGTTTTCCATAAATCCCGGTTGGCAGATTTTTGGAAATCCTGCTTATTACCCCCTGATTCCAGGAATATTCCAACTGGGATTTCTGGAAAACCTTTGGGAAATGTACCGGAATTGTGCAACCTTGGGGGAGCTATTCAGCTCTGAACCCAAACCATACCACGCAGGGGTGGCAGGTAGCCTAGTGGTTAGAGCGTTGGACTTGTCAACGAAAGGTTGCAAGATCAAATCCCCAAGCTGACAAGGTAAAAATCTGTTGATCTGGCCCTGAACAAGGCAGTGTTCTTAGGCCTTCATTTAAAATAAGAATTTGATCTTAACTGACTTGTTTAGTTAAATAAAGATATTTTTTTTATAATACCTCCCAGGTAGAATGCATTCAACTCACCTCGAAAGACTTATACAAACTCTTACTCATGCACCTGTCCTGTAACATTAACCATGATGAATCTTCAGCCAACTGCAATCAAAACAGAGACAGCCGAAAACTCTGGAGCTCAAGCTGAGCATTGTCTCATTGTGTTTGAAGTAAGCCCAAGTCCTCCTCTCTCCCGTCTTTTCTCTCCTCTCTTCGCCTATCTGGCTGGATCCAGATCCTGCAGGGAGCCTTCGACTATATCTATGTCCAAAATGGCACCCTAGGCCTATTTCCTATCTAGTGCCCTAAAGTGCCATACGGAGATGATCAAAAGTAGTGCAGCATATAGGGAACAGCGTGCCACTTGGGACGCAAGCCTTAGACTATCACACACTCTACACTAAACCCCCCAAAAGCCACTCCAAACCCAGGATAATGAACCATGTCAAATCACTTGAACCTCTCGGCGGAGGCTAATACTGACTGGGAAATATCGCAAACCCCCCATTAATCCAGGAGCCGTGAAGTTCAATTTTAATGAAACCGTTAATTCTATATTAGAGAGCCTGGCTACTGTCTGTCGGTGTGTGGGCACCCTAAATGGCACCCTATTCCCTATGTAGTGCACTATAAAAGGAAATAGGGTGCCACTTGGGGCCGTCTCGGTCTTCTACACCACTCACTCAGACTGACCGGACTGGGACAGCTTTGCTCTTCTCATCTCTCTCCACTCTTAGCTCAGCAGCCATGCATAACACTAGTGATCAATAGGAGAGGGGGGGGGGGGGGGGGGGGGTGAAGAGGGATAGAAAGAATTTGGAAGAATTTACAAAAAAACAGAGCAAACTAGAATGCTATTTGGCCCTAAACAGAATACCTGACTACTGTGACTGACCCAAAATGAAAGAAGGCTTCGACTATGTACAGACCTGGCTCTCAAGAGAAGACAGGCTATGTGCACACTGCCCACAAAATGAGGTGGAAACTGACCTACACTTCCTAACTTCCTGCCAAATGTATGACCATGTTAGAAACAACTATTTCCCTCTGATTACACAGACCCACAAAGAATTTGAAAACAAATCCAATGTTGATAAACTCCCATCTATTGGGAGAAATACCACAGTGTGCAATCACAGCAGCACGATTTGTGACCTGTTGCCAAAAGAAAATGGCAACCAGTGAAGAATAAACCCTATTGTAAATACAATCTATATTTATGTTTATTTATTTTCCCTTTTGTACTTTTAACTATTTGCACATCATTACAACAGTGTATACAGACATAATATGACATTTTAAAATGTCTTTATTCTTTTGGAACTTTTGTGAGTGTAATATTTACTGTTCATTTATTATCTATTTCACTTGCTTTGCCAATGTAAACATATGTTTCCCAAGCCAATAAAGCCCCTTAAATTGAGAGAAAGAGAGATAATGAACCATGTCAGATCACTTGAACCTCTCGGTGGTGGCTAATACAGACTGGGATATACCCGTTAATCCAGGAGCCTTGAAGTTCAATTCTAACGAAACTGTTATTTCTATATGAAATGAGCTTGCCTTGCATGGGTGGATGGATCAATGGCAGCTGGAGAGTAACTGAGTGGTGTTTGTGTATCCTGTCCAGATCTGAGAGACTGATCCATAGTGGGGATTGATGATACAGACAGGGAGAGCCTGGTTACTGTCTTGTCGGTGTGCGCCCCAAATGGCATCCCATTCCCTATGTAGTGCACTATAAAAGGAAATTGGGATCCACATGGGATCCTGTCTCTGTCTCCTACACCACTCACACAGACTGACCGGACTGGGTCAGCTTTGCTCTTCTCGTCTCCCTCCACTCTTAGCTCAGCAGCCATGGATAACACTAATGAACAATAGGGGGAGAAAAGGAGGGAGAGAAAGAGAGAGACAGAAAGAGAGAGACAGAAAGAGAGAGAGGGAGAAAGAGAGAGACAGAAAGAGAGACAGAAAGAGAGAGGGAGAATGAGAGAGAGACAGAAAGAGAGAGACAGAAAGAGAGAGACAGAAAGAGAGACAGAAAGAGAGAGGGAGAATGAGAGAGAGACAGAAAGAGAGAGACAGAAAGAGAGAGACAGAAAGAGGGAGACAGAAAGAGAGAGACAGAAAGAGAGAGGGAGAAAGAGAGAGACAGAAAGAGAGAGACAGAAAGAGAGAGGGAGAAAGAGAGAGACAGAAAGAGAGAGACAGAAAGAGAGAGGAGAAAGAGAGAGACAGAAAGAGAGAGGGAGGAAAGAGAGACAGAAAGAGAGAGGGAGAAAGAGAGAGACAGAAAGAGAGAGACAGAAAGAGAGAGACAGAAAGAGAGAGACAGAAAGAGAGAGGGAGAAAGAGAGAGACAGAAAGAGAGAGACAGAAAGAGAGAGACAGAAAGAGAGAGACAGAAAGAGAGAGACAGAAAGAGAGAGGGAGAAAGAGAGAGGGAGAAAGAGAGACAGAAAGAGAGAGACAGAAAGAGAGAGACAGAAAGAGAGAGACAGAAAGAGAGGGAGAAGAGAGAGACAGAAAGAGAGAGACAGAAAGAGAGACAGAAAGAGAGAGACAGAAAGAGAGAGGGAGAAAGAGAGAGACAGAAAGAGAGAGGGAGAAAGAGAGAGACAGAAAGAGAGAGACAGAAAGAGAGAGACAGAAAGAGAGAGACAGAAAGAGAGAGACAGAAGAGAGACAGAAAGAGAGAGACAGAAATAGAGAGACAGAAAGAGAGAGGGAGAATGAGAGAGGGAGAAAGACAGAGGGAGAATGAGAGAGACAGAAAGAGAGAGACAGAAAGAGAGAGACAGAAAGAGAGAGACAGAAAGAGAGAGACAGACAGAAAGAGAGAGACAGAAAGAGAGAGGGAGAATGAGAGAGGGAGAAAGAGAGAGGGAGAATGAGAGAGACAGAAAGAGAGAGACAGAAAGAGAGAGACAGAAAGAGAGAGACAGAAAGAGAGAGGGAGAAAGAGAGAGAGATGGAGCCTTACAACAACAACAAAGAAACATGATTGATCGTGGTTTTTGGAACACTTCGACACACCCTGCTTTTATCAATTATTTTTAAATCTTAGTTCCAATAGTTTATATTTCTTTCTCAGAGGTTGTCAGTTGGATAGGCTCTCTGCAACGTTTTGTATAGCTTACCTATTATATGAATATCCTTTTCTGAATCAAATTGAATTCCCCCAAGATTGCTCTGATGTCCAAAAGATTTCAAATCTAAATTCGAAGATAGAAAACTTTTAAGTTGGATGTATTTGAAAACATGTACATTGCTCAATCCAAAACCTGTCATGGAACTAAATGTATTTCCTATTACCACTGCTCCCGAGTGACGCAGCGGTCTAAGGCACTGCATCTCAGTGCAAGAGGTGTCACTACAGTCCCTGGTTGGAATCCAGGCTGTATCACATCCGGCTGTGATTGGGAGTCCCATAGGGCGGTGCACAATTGGCCCAGCGTCGTCCGGGTTTGGCCAGGGTAGGCCTTCATTGTAAATAATTTATTCTTAACTGACTTGCCTAGTTAAAAAGGGAGAAAAATATATATACTTGTATTACCAAGTCATTTACGAATTCTATGCTTTTAGTTTTCCATGTGGACCAATCTGTTGATGAATTCTGAAAAGTTAACCTTATCCATAAGGTTGTGTTTCCAGGGAGTGATATTGGTTCTTGAAGAAAACTAAAAATGTTCTTCCATATTGTTATGATGCTCTTAACTATGATGTAATGAATGTTCTTGGCTTTATCTTTTGAAAATAAACATGTAACATCTTAAATATGTACCCCATTATTCCTCTTTCGTGCATTTAACTATATGTCGCAAGTAAAGCCCTGAGTAGCAAGTTGATACAATTGGAAGGTCTGGAAGGTCAAAACCACCCTCAGACTTAGTAAGATGTAAAAATGTCCTTTTTATTCTATGAATTTTATTTGCCCATATAAAGTCTTATGACAGAGTATACTTTTTTAAACAATGTCTTCGGTGGGGTAATTGGTATTACCGATAAATTGGTATTACTGATAAATACAAAAACTTGAGGAGCCATGCCATTCTTAAGAGGTTTATGCTACCTGTAATATGTATGGGAAGATTATTCCCTTTAATTAAAGTTAACTTTATATATTTGTTGTCACTTATTAATCATCCTAAGTATTTAATATTTTTTATGGTCCACTTAAAGGATTGCTATAGATGGTGAGTTATTCTGTTTCTTTATCCTATTGCCATTATTTCTGCTCGACAGTTCACACCCGGTTGTAAACTACAGCAGAAGGAGACTCTTTCTCCCCTCCAGTATGAACCAAAGGAATGCCTTTGTTAACAGGCTTCTCCTGCCTCAACTCTACCACGGTCAAACGTAAATACTGGAGGAACAATAATTCTAACGTAACGTGTTTTATTAAGATAACTTGCAATCATATCCTTTGCACAGTAAGTAGCCACGCCCCGAATGAGGTCAGAAGAGCATGTCAGCCGTATAGAACAGTCCTTTTCGACCAGAGTGCTTAAAAGGACTGGCTAAGAATTAACATACTAGATCAGTATATTGCCAGGTTGCAGCTGTGCGTGTAAGGTGGTCTGAATCCTGACCCCAGACAATCACTGGTACGGCTGATTAGTTGTCTTGAGTCAAATATCTCAAACTCTTCAAACCATCCTACTGCTCTTGTCAAATCACCGCAGTACGCTACTCTCGTCACCCCACCGAAACCATTGGCATAGCTGGCTAGCTTATCTTCAAATAAGCAGCTTCAGGAACGAACGGAACAGAGTGAACTCTGTAGTTCTGTTCAGGACTACACGATGGACAAAGACATTCACACATAAATACATTCAAGATTTCGTATTCCAAATGGGCGGCGGTTTGTGTGCAAAGCATACGATTACTGTGACAATAGTTTCGAAAATGTATCGACGATAACTGTATTTTTTTCCTCTTTCTCCCTCTGCAAAACATATTGTGTCAGTCCGCTGGGGACCTTTGTCTCATGTAGTTAGTGTGTATGTTTATTCTGTGTTATTATTTAGTTAGCTAGTAAATAAATAATTAAACCAATTTGTGTAGTACTGAATCACGAGTAAGCCTGGGATATTTTCACATCAAGAAGCTTATAACTGTTCAGAATGATGATATGATAAGAGGTTATGATTAATATGTTCACTGTTTTATGGATGTTATAGGTCAAGACAGAGTTTAATTTGGGAGATGGTAACTCTTTAAACAACCTCTTCCGTGGTGCCCCAAATTCCTAATGAGTTAATTGTTACATGATTCATTTAAATTGGGCAACAATTAAATATAGTTAGTGGATTAAATAAGTAACAGTCATCAGATTAATGAAAGTAAAGTCACGATACAGGAGATAATCTGCAAATACGTTTTGTTTGGTTTATATTGATGTTTACCAATACCTGTTACATTTGGGTCCTGTCAAAATGTTCTGCAAGCGGTTCAATTGCCAGTGCAAACAGGAGGTGGGAAATCCCTGTCTTGTGCCCCTTTCTAAAGCAATTTCATCAGATAATATATTATTTGTAGAGAGCCGTGAAAAAGTATTTGCCCCTTTATGATTTTCTCTGTTTTTGATACTGAATGTTATCATATCTTCAACCAAAACCTAATATTAGATACTTATTTAATTAACAAAGTTATGCAACACCCAATTCCCCTGTGTGAAAAAGTAATTGCCCCCTTACACTCAATAACTGGTTGTGCCACTTTTAGCTACATTTACTGAAACCAAATGCTCCCTGTAGTTGATCAGTCTCTAACATCCCTGTGGAGGAATTCTGGCCCACTCTTGCTTGCAGAACTGCTTTAACTCAGCGATGTGTGGGTTTACAAGCATGAGCTGCTCGTTTCAAGTCCTGTCACAACATCTCAATTGGGATTAGGTCTGGACTTTGACTAGGCCATTCCAAAACTTCAAATGTGTTGCTTTTTAACCATTTTCATGTAGACTTGATTGTATTTTGGATCATTGTCTTGCTGCATGACCCAGCTGCGTTTCAGCTTCAGGTCAGACAGATGGCCTGACATTCTCCAGTAGCCTTCTCTGACACCGAGCTGTCCAGGTCCTGAGGCAGCAAAGAATCCCCAAACCATCACACTACCACCACCTTGGTGACATGTGGGTCTTACTGTGGAATGCAGTGTTTGGTTTTCGCCAGGACAGATGAGTCAAAAGTCAAACTTTTTGGACGACATGGGCCCACTCTTCCATGTTTCTGCTGTTTTGTCTGTGGCTACGGAACCCTGACCTGTTCACCAGACGTGCTACCTTGTCATGCTGCTGCTCCAGTTTCAACTATTCTGCCTGCGGACATGGAACCCTGACCAGTTCAACGGACGTGCTACCTTGTCCCGGACCTGCGGTTTTCAACCCTCTTTCTCCCTCCCTCTACCACACCTGCTCTCGACCTCTGAATGCTCGGCTACGAAAAGCCAACTGACATTTACTCCTGAGGTCCTGACTTGTTGCACCCTCTACAACCACTGTGATTATTATTTGACCCTGCTGGTCATCTAGGAACGTTTGAACATCTTGTAGAATGATCTGGCCTTAATGGCCATGTACTCTTATAATCTCCCACCGGCACAGCCAGAAGAGGCCTGGTCACCCTCAGAGCCTGGTTCCTCTTCATGTTTCTTCCTAGGTCCCTTCCTTTCTTGCGAGTTTTTCCTTTTCCTAGCCACCATGTTTCTACATCTACATTGCTTGCTGTTTGGGGTTTTAGGCTGGGGTTCTGTATAAGTACTTTGTGACATCTGCTGGTGTAAAAAGGCCTTTATAAATACATTTGATTCGATTTTTGATTTGATTGACTTATACTATATTTCCTCTTTTATATTGTCTTTTCAGTGTCCATGTGTCTCATTGGCATTGGCTAACTCTGTCATTACTAGATTGTATTGGTGGGAGGGGGAAGGAACATTGTCTCAACTTACTATAAGATGGTCTTGGGCATCACTGTATGTAGCCTAGTGTGCTTATCCATTTTATTTGTAATTATTTTTTTAAACTTCTGCCTCTCAGCAGGGCACTGGGCTCTCTATCCACTGGAAAGGTTTCCTGTTGCCTGTTCAGGGCTTCATCAGCGCTTTTGAACTCCCTTCCCTGTGTTCCCTTTCATTGCCACAGTACTGCCAGGAATCGGAATTGAGACTTGATTCCTTTTTCCTCCAGTGACTTCCTGATCGGAATGAATTGCTTGTTTGTTTTTTTAACCTAGCAGAAAGGTCCTGGACGAATAGAATGGACCTTGATCTCCTTTCCCCCGTGTCCTCAGAATGTTGACTTATGTCTGATAGTTCCATAGCTTAAAGATTACCATACAAGGGTATTTAGTGTTTTTCTGCTTTGCGCAGATGCCATCACTCTAGATCCTCCGGTGATACATCCACGCCAAGCTCCTCTGATATCAGCTTGATCACGCAGCTGAAAAGGTCCCCTTTTTCCTCGTCTTCCGTTAGGGACAATATTGTCACATTATTTTGTCTTGGTCTGTTTTCTAACTGATCCAGTTCATCTTCTAAAGTGTTCACTTTTGTTTCCAATGTTCTTGTCTTGTTAGTCCACGCGTCCGCCCTGTATATGCTTATCTGACATGATAGACTCTACTTTCCTTTCAAACAAATCTACTTTTTGCAACCTTTAGCATTGAGAGCATTTTAATGTTTTTTTTTTATATCCTTCAGCTGTTTATTGCTCTTATTTGCATCACCAAGTTGTCTTAAAAATATACAGTTGAGGTCGGAAGTTTACATACACCTTAGTCAAATACATTTAAATTCAGTTTTCCACAATTCCTCACATTGGATCTTAGTAAATATTCCTTGTCTTAGGTCAGTTAGGATCACCACTATATTTTAAGATTGTGAAATGTCAGAATAATAGTAGAGAGAATGATTTATTTCAGCTTTAATTTCTTTCATCAGATTCCCAGTGGGTCAGAAGTTTACATACACTAAATTAGTATTTGGTAGTATTGCCTTTCAATTCTTTAACTTGGGTCCAACGTTTCAGGTAGCCTTCCACAAGCTTCCCACAATAAGTTGGGTGAATTGTGGCCCATTCCCCTTGACAGAGCTGGTGTAACTGAGTCAGGTTTGTAGGCCTCCTTGCTCGCACACACTTTTTCAGTTCGGCCCACAAATTTTCTATAGGATTGAGGTCAGGGCTTTGTGATGGCCACTCCGATACCTTGACTTTGTTGTCCTTAAGCCATTTTGCCACAACTTTGGAAGTATGCTTGGGGTCAATGTCCATTTTGAAGACCCATTTGCGACCAAGATTTAACTTCCTGACTGATGTCTTGAGATGTTGCTTCAATATATCCACATAATTTTCCTATATCATGATGCCATCTATTTTGTGAAGTGCACCAGTCCCTCCTGCAGCAAACACCCCCACAACATGATTCTGCTACCTCTGTGCTTCATGGTTGGGATGGTGTCCTTCGGCTTGCAAGCCTCCCCCTTTTTCCTCCAAACATAACGATGGTCATTATGGCCAAACAGTTCTATTTTCGTTTCATCAGACCAGAGGACATTTCTTCAAAAAGTACGATCTTTGTCCCCATGTGCAGTTGCAAACCGTAGTCTGGCCTTTGTATGGCGGTTTTGGAGCAGTGGCTTCTTCCTTGCTGAGCATTTCAAGGTTATGTCAATATAGGACTCGTTTTACTGTGGATTTGGGGATTTTTTTTTTACTGTGGATATAGATACTTTTGTACCTGTTTCCTCCAGCATCTTCACAAGGTCCTTTGCTGTTGTTCTGGGATTGATTCACACTTTTTGGTATGACGGCTGCATAGTTCCATGGTGTTTATACTTGCGTACTATTGTTTGTACAGATGAACGTGGTACCTTCAGGCGTTTGGAAATTGCTCCCAAGGATGAACCAGACTTGTGGAGGTCTACAATTTTTTCTGAGGTCTTGGCTGATTTATTTTCATTTTCCCATGATGTCAAGCAAAGAGGCACTGAGTTTGAAGGTAGCCTTCAAATACATCCACAGGTGCACCTCCAATTGAATCAAATGATGTCAATCAGCCTATCAGAAGCTTCTAAAGCCATGACATCATTTTCTGAATTTTTCCAAGCTGTTTAAAGGCACAGTCAACTTAGTGTATTTAAACTTCTGACCCACTGGAATTGTGATACAGTGAATTAATCTGTCTGTAAACAATTGTTGGAAAAATTACTTGTGTCATGCACAAAGTAGATGTCCTAACCTACTTGCCAAAACTATAGCTTGTTAACGAGAAATTTGTGGAGTGGTTGAAAAACGAGTTTCCAACCTAAGTGTATGTAAACTTCTGACTTCAACTGTATATATATATATTTAACCTTTATTTAACTTGGCAAGTCAGTTAAGAACAAATTCGTATTGACAATGACGGCCTACCCCGGCCAAACCCGGACGACGCTGTGGCAATTGTGCGCCGCCCTATGGGACTCCAATTCACGGCCGGATGTGATGCAGTGTCTTTGACCACTGTGCCACTCAGAAGCCCAGGGAAGCCATGGCTTGTTGGGTTCGAGTCTCAGCGTCGCAAATTGGTTCACTGTTATCTATAACTGACCACACTCTCTGCCAGTTTCTTGGGGACATAATGATTTATCGATTTTAAACCCATTAGAGTATAAACCCTGTCAAAGCCGGGGAAGTGGGGGGTGGTTCTAAGCTATATGGAATTGTTTTAAGAATGTCATACCAAATATCCTTTAGCTATTTGATTTTGAATCTTAAGACACCTTGAATTATATAAAAAAATATATTAATATTTGATGAAAGACACTGCTATTAGCCCATACAAACACATTGAATAACAGATAGTCCCCGAAAAAGATCAAAGGAAGTTTGTTCAGAAGTGTCTCTCCTATATCTGAGAGATATAAGAACGATCAGGAAATATATATATACTTTTTACATGTATGTAACACCATATTTTTTGCATTAAACAGTCTCCACATATACTATAATTCATTATTTCAACTGGTACCGAGTGACCTTCAGAATAGTATTGTGAGACTTGTGAGCATCCTAGCAAAACTGAGAACACCATCGGGCTCGTGAGAGTCATCTTTCCATAAAGGGGCCATAATAGTTTGTAGGCCAAACTGTTCGGACGCTTCAGACGATTTTGTGAGAAAACCGATTTTTGAGATGTCTTATGGTCTGAAAAAGACCGCTCTAGTTCCGTCACCTTTCACCGCAGATGTGGAAGTGCAACATAGGCAGATATGTTTTTTTAGCATTCTATGCATCTCAATCCAACGTATCTCTAGTTTAAACTCACAGATTTCTATACGGACATCGACCTTTTTTAACCCCCTTAGAGTCAATCCGCTGCACTTCGCATTAGTGATGAAAGGTGGCAGAGCTACAGCGGTGTTTGTCAGACCATGAGAGCGGTGTTTGTCAGACCATGAGACAGCTGTAGTACAGAACAGTGATGGTTCTCTTGCTCCAGTAGCACGGGACAGATCGACCGTGATCAGAATCAATGTAAGTGCACACCATATTGTTTTCTCTACCAGATCAATGGGGGCCTAAAACCCCCGGAAGGGGAGTAACTACACATGGTAACATACAACAGTCCCACTGTATTAATATGCTGCCAATTAGCAAGTAATGTTGCATGTTGTCAACAGGAGAGTCAGTGAAGGCACAATAGGTTACTGGTATTGCTAGTGATAGCAAGTTGCCTGTACCTTATTGTGAATTTTTAAATAACTTACTGACAAATGGTTTCCAGTTAAGAAAATAGAAATTCACAGCAACAAGTTCCCATTAAATGACTGGAAAATGCACACTAACTTCTTTACAATGCAGCTCATTAGTGACACATGTACTTACAGTCTGCAGACCAGACAGCGTCACAAGAGGTACTTGACTTGTATCAGCATAACTATGAAACATTTAAACTGCTACAACACTTCCACTGATGGTTGGCACAAATACACATATATTTGACCACATACCAAAATATGCTAATGAGCCCCACCAGTGCATTGCCCTCACCAATCAAAGCGCAGTGATGATTGTACCTTATATTCAAAATATTGGGTAGAAACATTTCCCATTTTACCTACAAGGTACCAAACTGTACCATGTGAGTTCATATATGTACCTGTGTAGTGTACCTTTGACTTTTTTGTACCCCAGGGAACAACACTGTACCCTTAACATACCCTTTTCTTGTGTGTAAATATATGTTCCAAGCAATAAGTATGAACCTGGTGGCACTGCAGAAACATTGACGCACTCAACCAAGAGGTTGCAAGTTAAAATTCACAAAGCATTCATGAATACTCTACTGCTGCGTTCACACAGGCAGCCCAATTCTGATATTTCTTTCACGAATTGGTCTTTTGATGTGATTGGTCAAAAGACCATTTGTGGGAAAAAAAATCTGAATTGACCTGCCTGTGTAAACAAAGCGTATGCCAAGTTTCCTTCAGCACTGCTAGTTTCACGTTGATGTAATGTTGGTGTTCATTTGACAATTATTTACATCATTCTGTGCAGCTTTTAGCAAAGCACAGGAATTAATTATTGCCAATAAGTGTAGCCATATCTCTATTAAACTCACAGACCTGGTGGTATAGCAGGACAGTTCAGGTTGCTAGCGACTAAGAGGTTTTAAGTTCAAATCCCAAGTGTGTTTACAGTACAAAATAATACAATTTTTTATTTTTATAATAATTGAAAACAGCATACTGTCATTTTATATAAATAACACCTGAAGTTGTTGCATATACTTTAGGCAAAGTGCAAACATGTATTTTTGCCAATATATGTATAGCTAATCTCCATTATGCCCACAGACCTGGTGGCACAGCAGGAACGTCAGGTACCTAGCAACCAAGAGGTTGTGAGGTTGAGTGCCAAGTAATCCAGGGGACCATGACACAATGTTCTACAAACTTTCTTGGGGACGTCCCTGGAACAAAACAGGAGCTTGATTAAGCCCCACAGGGGTCCATTATTGTTTACATTTAAGTAATGTCAATTATGCATTTTAAAGTCAAATATTCTTAATAACATTTGACCTCTGGGTTTTCAAATGTTGTCACGTGTAGTTGCATGGTATCACATGTTGAAATTTTGCATCCCACATATTGTCATATTTATTTCACTTGCTCCCGTTATCACATTTACTTTGAGAGAGAGAGAGAGCGAGAGAGAGAGGGGAAGGATGAAGAGAGAGAGAGAGAAAGGATGAAGAGAGGGAGAGAGAGAAAGAGAGGAAGGATGAAGAGAGAGAGAGAGAGGGGGGGGGATGACGAGAGAGAGAGAGGGGAAGGATGAAGAGAGAGAGAGGGGAAGGATGAAAGAGAGAGAGGGGGGGAAGGATGAAGAGAGAGAGAGGGGGGGAAGGATGAAGAGAGAGAGAGGGGAAGGATGAAAGAGAGAGAGGGGGGAAGGATGAAGAGAGAGAGAGAGAGAGAGAGAGAGAGAGAGAGAGAGAGAGAGCGAGGAGGGAGAGAAAGAGAGCAATACGCTCTGTCATTATAGTGTGTAGTGTAGTGTAGTGTATCTTTGGCTGAACCCTGTGAACAAAGCAGAACAGAAGAGATCCGCTGCTTGACAATTGGCCAGTGGAAGGCAGCAATCCCAGCCGTGGTCAGCCTGTTCCTTGTTATATGATCAAAATAAAACCCAACACTTTTGTTCTCAGTCTGTTCCAACCCCTCCCAACCCCTCGGAAAAAGCCAATATCATATCTTGAATACAGCATCTGTCTGGTATAATAAGCAAGGGCTTAGCAACTACAATATGTCTGTTTCCCAAATGGCCCCCTGTTCAAAGTATAGCGGTCCATTTGGGACACAGCCTGTATTGCTCCCCTTCACATGGACTCAGCTGAGCACAGCTAAAAAGCAAGGGGATGATGATTACCTTTCCAAAGTGACCTGGGGAATAGGAGAGGTTGGCAGTGTCAGCTCTTTTAAAAAGCTTTGGCCTTCGTACCCAATGGCTTCCTATTCCCAATATAGTGCACTACTTACCTGGTCAAAAGGAATGCACTAAAGGGTGCCATATAGGGTGCCATTTGGGGTGCAGCCATGAGCTAAGTTTCACACATTACACAGACGGGTGGGCAAGGTTATTCTGGAAAACACCCATCTGTCCAGTCAACTGGAAACACCTTTATAAAGCCATGCCGTCGCTGCTGAGACTGCAGCTTAGTGCTTAGACTGCTTACACAACTGGGCCCGAAGTCGATTATATTTTCTGTATCTCATCAATCCCCTTGGGGGTCGACTCCAGATGATGTTAGTGTTTTAGTTCCAGGGCGATGTGCGGCGCTTAGTGGAAATCAGAGCCCCACCTGCCTGGTATGGTGATGCAGCAAACTGTTCTCTGCTGACACCCTGAGGTTTCACCGAGGTATCAGCTAGCAGCACACACACACATACAGACAGAGACACACGGGGATGGCACACAGGGTCAACACGACAGATGATCAGTGAACGAAGATGAATGGACAAGATGACTCCGAACAGTGAAAGAATGAAATCAGATTGCTCGTTTTCTTTTTTTCTTTGGCTGAAAGTACATGATTATACATGACTAAGGTCAGCAAGTATGTTGACCTTTAGCCAAAGTTCCGAGGTCAGACGGTGTCGTCCCCATTTCCCTCAGTCTTGTGGGTAATTGGACTGTACGGGAATAGAAAGCTACCGCGTCTATCATAATCATAATGAAAGCCGTTTATTATGCGATTGAATAAGTATGCATACGAGCGTGCATAATTGACATGGTTAGGGCTTCATTTAAAAAAATTTTTTAATGTCGTCGACTACTCAGGGTAAAAATTAGAGCCTAATTAGGAATCAAGAGTCTCAAACAGGCGCACAGATCACCTTAACAACCCGGGGCGCATGCTGGCTAATTAAAACACAACCATGTTGAATAGAAGAGTTAGAGGGGTTTTATGGCCACACCAGCATTTCTGCTGAGTGTCTTTCTCCACTCCTTTGAAGAAAAAAACCACTAGACCATAGCACCATATTCATATCATTGAGACTGGTGTCAATTAGTGGGAAGATGAGGAAGAGGATACCTCTCTTCCCATTTCTTACAGTGCCTTGCGAAAGTATTCGGCCCCCTTGAACTTTGCGACCTTTTGCCACATTTCAGGCTTCAAACATAAAGATATACAACTGTATTTTTTTGTGAAGAATCAACAACAAGTGGGACACAATCATGAAGTGGAACGACATTTATTGGATATTTCAAACTTTTTTAACAAATCAAAAACTGAAAAATTGGGCGTGCAAAATTATTCAGCCCCCTTAAGTTAATACTTTGTAGCGCCACCTTTTGCTGCGATTACAGCTGTAAGTCGCTTGGGGTATGTCTCTATCAGTTTTGCACATCGAGAGACTGAATTTTTTTCCCATTCCTCCTTGCAAAACAGCTCGAGCTCAGTGAGGTTGGATGGAGAGCATTTGTGAACAGCAGTTTTCAGTTCTTTCCACAGATTCTCGATTGGATTCAGGTCTGGACTTTGACTTGGCCATTCTAACACCTGGATATGTTTATTTTTGAACCATTCCATTAGATTTTGCAGTAGATTTTGCTTTATGTTTTGGATCATTGTCTTGTTGGAAGACAAATCTCCGTCCCAGTCTCAGGTCTTTTGCAGACTCCATCAGGTTTTCTTCCAGAATGGTCCTGTATTTGGCTCCATCCATCTTCCCATCAATTTTAACCATCTTCCCTGTCCCTGCTGAAGAAAAGCAGGCCCAAACCATGATGCTGCCACCACCATGTTTGACAGTGGGGATGGTGTGTTCAGGGTTATGAGCTGTGTTGCTTTTACGCCAAACATAACGTTTTGCATTGTTGCCAAAAAGTTCAATTTTGGTTTCATCTGACCAGAGTACCTTCTTCCACATGTTTGGTGTGTCTCCCAGGTGGCTTGTGGCAAACTTTAAACGACACTTTTTATGGATATCTTTAAGAAATGGCTTTCTTCTTGCCACTCTTCCATAAAGGCCAGATTTGTGCAATATACGACTGATTGTGGTCCTATGGACAGAGTCTCCCACCTCAGCTGTAGATCTCTGCAGTTCATCCAGAGTGATCATGGGCCTCTTGGCTGCATCTCTGATCAGTCTTCTCCTTGTATGAGCTGAAAGTTTAGAAGGACGGCCAGGTCTTGGTAGATTTGCAGTGGTCTGATACTCCTTCCATTTCAATATTATCGCTTGCACAGTGCTCCTTGGGATGTTTAAAGCTTGGGAAATCTTTTTGTACCCAAATCCGGCTTTAAACTTCTTCACAACAGTATCTCGGACCTGCCTGGTGTGTTCCTTGATCTTCATCTTCTCTGCGCTTTTAACGGACCTCTGAGACTATCACAGTGCAGGTGCATTTATACGGAGACTTGATTACACACAGGTGGATTGTATTTATCATCATTAGTCATTTAGGTCAACATTGGATCACTCAGAGATCCTCACTGAACTTCTGGAGAGAGTTTGCTGCACTGAAAGTAAAGGGGCTGAATAATTTTGCACGCCCAATTTTTCAGTTTTTGATTTGTTTAAAAAGTTTGAAATATCCAATAAATGTCGTTCCACTTCATGATTGTGTCCCACTTGTTGTTGATTCTTCACAAAAAAATACAGTTTTATATCTTCATGTTTGAAGCCTGAAATGTGGCAAAAGGTCGCAAAGTTCAAGGGGGCCGAATACTTTCGCAAGGCACTGTATTTCCCAATGCTGTGAAAAACAGTTTGACGTTTTACCTAACCAGAAAAAAATTAGCATACCAATTACTGTACCAACTGAATATGATATAAATGTAATTTGAACAGAAATGTATTTTTAATTTAACTAGGCAAGTCAGTTAAGAACAAATTCTTATTTACAATGACGGCCTACCCCAGCCAAACCCTAACCCAGACGACGCTGGGCCAATTGTGCGCCGCCCTATGTGACTGCCAATCACGGCCGGTTGTGATACAGCCTGGAATCGAAGTCTGTAGTGACGCCTCTAGCACTGAGATGCAGTGCAGCCCTACAGTAACCTGTATCATAAGGACAGCCTAGGTATCTGATAATATCTCAGCTCCATCTTGTTCCACAGTAAGTGTACAGTAGGTGAGAGGATGTTGTCAAGGGCTCAGGTGTCACATCTAGATGGCAAGGCCCTGTCGACAGACAGACACTGAGATGGGCTGAGAAGACTGCTGTTCTGCTTTCCTGTCAGATTGTGGTCCTGACATCTGTTCCCTCCTCTCTTGATTCACATACCTCTCCATGTACCAGACTGTCCTGTAAAGGAGGGACTTCTTCATCTCACACTCTCAAGAGGCAGACAATACAAACTAAGGCTCACCTAGTTGTCTATCAGGGAGGATGGGAAGGAGTAGCAATAGTAGTCAAAATAGTTAAAAGGTTAAAAAAATAAAATTCTGATTCTAATGGATGATGATACACTTTTTTAATTAAAAAAAATCCATCAAATATTGACTGAATTATAGCACATAAAACATTGTACTCAAATAATAAATTGAGTTCAGTCATTTGTCGGAATTCAGGTATTACATTTATTGTAAAAATGCCATTTTTTTCCCATTACAATGCACTCATACAGGTAACTGGCACAAATAATGGAAATGCTTGAGTAAATGAAGGATACAAAGTATATTGAAAGCAGGTGCTTCCACACAGGTGTGGTTCCTGAGTTAATTAAACAATTAACATATCATTATGCTTAGGGTCATGTATAAAAATGCTGGGCAGGCCATTATTTGGGCTACCATGGCTATGCTCCCATAGGATGACAATGCCCTCAGCCACTGGGCACAAGTGGTCATTGAATGGTTTAAACCATATGCCATGGCCATCTCAGTCACCAGATCTCGACCCGAATTGAACACTTATGGAAGATTCTGGAGCAGTGCCTGAGACAGCGTTTTCCACCACCATCAACAAAACACCAAATGAGGGAATTTCTCCTGGAAGAAGAGTGTCGCATCCCTCCAATAGAGTTCAAGACACTTGTAGAATCAATGCATTGAAGCTGTCCTGGCTCATGGTGACCAAACACCCTATTAAGACACTTTATGTTTGTGTTTCTTTTATTTGGGCAGTTACAGTGCCTTCAGAAAGTATTTAGACCCCTTGACTTTGTCCACATTTTGTTACTGACAGAGCTCTAGAGTTCCACTTTGGAGATGGGAGAACCTTCCAGATGGACAACCATCTCTGCAGCACTCCACCAATCAGGCCTTCATGGTTGAGTGGCTAGACAGAAGCCACTCCTCAGTAAAAGGCACATGACAGACGGCTTGGAGCTTGCCAAAAGCCACCTAAAGACTTTCGGACCATGAGAAACAAGATTCTCTGGTCTGATGAAACCAAGATTGAAATCTTTCACCTGAATGCCAAGCATCACGTCTGGAGGAAACCTGGCACCATCCCTAAGGTGAAGCATGGTGGTGACGGCATCATGCTGTGGGGATGTTTTTCAACGGCAGGGACTGGGAGACTAGTCAGGATCGAGGCAAAGATGAACGGAGCAAAGTACAGAGAGATCCTTGATGAAAACCTGCTCCAGAGCATTCAGGACTTCAGTTTACCTTCCGACAAGACAACGACCCTAAGCACACAGCCAAGACAACGCCGGAGTGGCTTTGGGACAAGTCTTTGAATGTCCTTGAGTGGCCCAGCCAAGCCCGGACTTTAACCCGATCGAACATCTCTGGAGAGACCTGAAAATAGCTGTGCAGCAGCGTTCCCCATCCAACCTGACAGAGCTTGAGAGGATCTGCAGAGAAAAATGGGAGAAACTCCCCAGATACAGGTGTGCCAAGCTTGTAGCGTCATACCCAAGAAGACTCGATGCTGTAATTCCTGCCAAAAGTGATTCAACAAAGTACTGAGCAAAGGGTCTGAATACTTATGTCAATGTGATATTTCCGGGAGTTTTTTTTTAATACATTTGCAAACATTTTTAAAAACCTGTTTTTGCATTGTCATTATTGGGTATTGTGTGTAGATTGATGAGGGAACAAAAACAATTTAATACACTTTTGAATAAAGCTGTAACACAACATGAGGAAAAAGCCAAGGGGTCTGAATACTTTCTGAAGGCACTGTACCTGTATATACATTCTTTTTGTATATCAGGTATTTCTTTCATATTTTGTGATACAATAAAGAAAAGATTATGCCTCATTTGCATCTATGCACTGGGTGTATTTGCATACATGAATGACCTGCAACCACCAAAAACGACCTTTGTCCAGGCTCTCTCTAATCATATATTGCACTCACCTGTGCTCTCTAGACTGCCTCATTAATGATTAATTACTATTGTTGTCATGTTGTATTACATAATTCAACAAGTATGTCAAGAGAAGGATACCCCAAAATCAACATGCTTGGCTCTACTTTACATTGTTTGCGAGATCAGTCATAATATCATTATAATCCAAATGTTCCTATTGGGAAGTTGCTTTCATTTTAGCTTATCTAACTTGTACAAATGTCAACTGTAATATATATATATATATATATATATATTTTTTAATGGCACAAAACACCTACACCCATCAAAATAAAAAGTTATCTTTCTTCTATTTTTTATGATATAAGTGTCGAGACCTTGCATTTCATTCCTAACCAAGCGTTGGTGTTCTTGCTGATGCAATGGAAAACCATTGTATTTCATTGAACCCATTTGAGCCATTAGCGGATTGTGTTTGACAGGTCATTACCAACATTTCCACAGTGGTATCGTTAACAGGAAAAAAATGAATGGCACAAGCAGGAGTAAGAAAGAGTCGCTACAGTAAAATTAAAGCCATCAATTCAGTGATATTTAAGTGACAATTTTGCACCCCTCACAGGAAAACAGGACATTTACATCTGAAAAGGAGTAATTCTCAGGTGGGGGGGGGGGGTTTGCTCGTTGCTAGGAGGAGAGAGGGAGTAATAATGAAAAATACTCACTTGTTTATCCTAAATTACTTTTCTGTCAAGCACACCTCCTAAGCAAATACTGTCCTCGGATGAACATTACATTTAATCGTTCACGTTCATTTGACCACTCTGGATTGTGCAGATAAATAAAATAAAAGTTACTGTAGCTTAGCATTGCTAATCACTTGTTGGATTCGTTCAGAAAACCTTTCTTGCTATCACGTCCTGCCGCAAGGCATTCTGGTACTTGTCAATCACATGAATCACAATGAATGTCTTTGATGGTTGTAGTTGAGCTTGGAGAACAGTTTACAGTTGTACCATAGACATCTGTACCATAGACGGCTTGTATCCACCTCACTTTCTAACAATTTTAAAATACAGAAGCTAAACACGGAAAATATGGACACAACTTCCTCCACGCTTGTGCATTATCATAATTCATATACACAACACCACTAGAAATTTCTGCCCTGCTAGAGCTGCCCAGGTCAACTGTAAGTGCTGTTATTGTGAACTGGAAAAGGAGTATCTAGGAGTATCAACAGCTCAGCTGCGAAGTGGTAGGCCACACAAGCTCACAGAACTGGACCACAGAGTGCTGAAGCGCGTACCTGGTAAAAATCATCTGTCCTCCGATGTAACACTTACAACCGAGTTCCAAACTGCCTCTGGAAGCAACGTCAGCACAAGAACTGTTCGCTTGGAGCTTCATGAAACGGGTTTCCATGGCTGAGCAGCCGTACACAAGCCTAAGATCACCATGCGCAATGCCAAGTGTCGGCTGGAGTGGTGTAAAGCTCGCCGCCATTGGACTCTGGAGCAGTGGAAACACGTTCCCTGGAGTGATGAATCACAGTTTACCACCTGGCAGTCCGATGGACGAATCTGGGTTTGGTGGATGCCAGGAGAACGCTGCCTGCTCAAATGCGTAGTGCCAACACTAAAGTGTGGTGGAGCAGGAATAATGGTCTGGGGCTGTTTTTCATGGTTCGTGTCAGACCTCTTAGTTCCAGTGAAGGGAAATCTTAACACTAGAGCTTACAATTATATTCTAGAAGATTCTTTGCTTCCAACTTTGAGGAAGGCCCTTTCCTGCATGGCAATGGCAATATCCCCATGCACAAATTGAGTCAGTGCTCAATAGGCTACTCAAGCCTCTCCATTCCCCTTGTTGTGAAATCCCAGGAAAAGCTATAGGCTACAAAAGCTAACGGACATTCGTTTAGATCATTTTTTATACTAGGCCTATTTGGGGTTAAGAAGCAGGCTTGCTCTTGCTAATTGCTAAAATGTAAAACAGGCCGACAGCATAGAAAATGCATGTCGGGTGAAAGTTGAGGAGAGAATCTGGCAAGTTTGCCAACAGCGCACTGCAGTAGGGAAGTAAAACGGAAGTCGAAACCATCACTTCCGCTGTTTGACTGTGTCCATAGCAACATTTGAAAATTAGGTGGAGACAGTATGTACAGTAGATCAGTATACAGATTTGTACAGATATGACAGTTCGTTTGAAAGCCATACAATGTTTGCATATCAAGCATACAGAAACACACAGTCGACTATGTGCTTGCGCCACTCCCTGCAGATATCAGTAAAACACAGACCTACATAAAACACATTACAAACTGAACTACAGTATCAGTGACGTGGTTGTTTTCAATTCACAAGTATGTCCAAGCTTTTGTGCGGTCAGTTCCTGGGGTAATTGGTTAGTGAATTAACTCTGGTCGGGTTTGGTTTATAGCCATTTTTATAACGTCACCTTTTCCACTAAAATGAAAAGGGAGAGTCATGCTGAGCAGAACAGAGAAAGTCTGTCTTCCTCCCAAATGGCACCCAATTCCCTATTTAGGGCACTACTTTTGGCCAGAGCCCTATGGGCCCTGGTCAAAAGTAGTGCACTATAAAGGAAAAAAGGTGCCATTTAGGACGCTACCGCTGTGTGATGTTACAGAGGTTAGCATGTAATGGCAATGACAAACAAAAGCTGTTTATTCTCAACTCCCACCTTTTCATCCATCTTCACTGACACTGTATTAAAACAACTGTCTATTGTTGGGAGAACGACTGTCCCCTTTCATTGAAGACCTGGAAGTTCAACCTCTGTATTGAAGGCATTGTTTGCAGAAAACAGGATCCCCATTATAGTGAATGGAAACATGTCAAATCTCCATGTAAATATATATATTTTTAGAAGACAATCAATTGCTTTTAATACACCAGATGTATGTCCTTCAACCAACTATTTTAAAATCGCACACAGAAGAAAGGAAAACGAAAGGAAAGGAAAATGTGGTTGCTAATGGCAGACTGCAGTACCCCGGTCAGCCTTCAACTTGAGTTACTCAATGGGAGGGGGCAGCACTGAGCTAGCCTGCAGCACTGAGCTAGCCTGCAACATCACTTCCTGGAGTTGCTCAAACTGCGCATGGTACGTCTCCATGAGACATCATCTTATCCGACTTAATTTGGCTTCAATGTGCTATTGAGTCTTCACATTGGAATGAATGGTGTCAGGTGACCAATAGCTTTGTCCATTCATAGTCATTGGGTTACACACACACACATAGGCCAACGCCAACTGACAAGATGTTATTTCTTAAATTATTTGTTCAGAACGTTTGTAGTATTATTACCTACAGCCGAAATTAACTTTTGGACATTAGATCGGTAAATCACTCGGAAGAAATTTGACCAGAAATGTGACTTCCCTGACCTGGATCCTTTGTATGGACTTCCTGAGGCAGTCCCATTCATCCTGGGTTCTACAACAAAACATTGACGGTGGAGAAGAGGGAGGAGAAGTCAGTCTGCGCTGTTCTGTGAAGGGAGTAGTACACAGCGTTGTCTCAACGACTTCCGGCGCCGACAGAGATGGCCGCCTCGCTTCGCGTTCCTAGGAAACTATGCAGTTTTTTGTTTTTTTACGTGTTATTTCTTACACTAGTACCCCAGGTCATCTTAGGTTTCATCACATACAGCCGAGAAGAACTACTGAATATAAGATCAGCGTCAACTCACCACCAGTACGACCAAGAATATGTTTTTCGCGATGCGGATCCTGTGTTCTGCCTTACAACCAGCGCCACGGGATGGTTCCCATGCAGCGACCCAAAAAAACGACTCAGAAAAAGAGGGAAACGAAGCGGTCTTCTGGTCAGACTCCGGAGACGGGCACATCGTGCACCACTCCCTAGCATTCTTCTTGCCAATGTCCAGTCTCTTGACAACAAGGTTGATGAAATCCGAGCAAGGGTAGCATTCCAGAGGGACATCAGAGACTGTAACGTTCTCTGTTTCACGGAAACGTGGCTCACTGGAGAGACGCAATCCGAAGCGGTGCAGCCAGCGGGTTTCTCCACGCATCGCGCGGACAGAAACGAACATCTTTCTGGTAAGAAGAGGGGCGGGGGCGTATGCCTTATGGCCAACGTGACATGGTGTGATGAAAGAAACATACAGGAACTCAAATCCTTCTGTTCACCTGATTTAGAATTCCTCACAATCAAATGTAGACCGCATTATCTACCAAGAGAATTCTCTTCGATTATAATCACAGCCGTATATATCCCCCCCCAAGCAGACACATCGATGGCTCTGAACGAACTTTATTTAACTCTCTGCAAACTGGAAACGATTTATCCGGAGGCTGCATTCATTGTAGCTGGGGATTTTAACAAGGCTAATCTGAAAACAAGACTCCCTAAATTTTATCAGCATATCGATTGCGCAACCAGGGGTGGAAAGACCCTGGATCATTGTTACTCTAACTTCCGCGACGCATATAAGGCCCTGCCCCGCCCCCCTTTCGGAAAAGCTGACCACGACTCCATTTTGTTGATCCCTGCCTACAGACAGAAACTAAAACAAGAAGCTCCCACGCTGAGGTCTGTCCAACGCTGGTCCGACCAAGCTGACTCCACACTCCAAGACTGCTTCCATCACGTGGACTGGGAGATGTTTCGTATTGCGTCAGCCAACAACATTGACGAATACGCTGATTCGGTGTGCGAGTTCATTAGAACGTGCGTTGAAGATGTCGTTCCCATAGCAACGATTAAAACATTCCCCAACCAGAAACCGTGGATTGATGGCAGCATTCGTGTGGAACTGAAGGCGCGAACCACTGCTTTTAATCAGGGCAAGGTGTCTGGTAACATGACTGAATACAAACAGTGCAGCTATTCCCTCCGCAAGGCTATCAAACAAGCTAAGCGCCAGTACAGAGACAAAGTAGAATCTCAATTCAACGGCTCAGACACAAGAGGCATGTGTCAGGGTCTACAGTCAATCACGGACTACAGGAAGAAACCCAGCCCAGTCACGGACCAGGATGTCTTGCTCCCAGGCAGACTAAACTACTTTTTTGCCCGCTTTGAGGACAATACAGTGCCACTGACACGGCCTGCAACGAAAACATGCGGTCTCTCCTTCACTGCAGCCGAAGTGAGTAAGACATTTAAACGTGTTAACCCTCGCAAGGCTGCAGGCCCAGACGGCATCCCCAGCCGCGCCCTCAGAGCATGCGCAGACCAGCTGGCCGGTGTGTTTACGGACATATTCAACCAATCCCTATACCAGTCTGCTGTTCCCACATGCTTCAAGAGGGCCACCATTGTTCCTGTTCCCAAGAAAGCTAAGGTAACTGAGCTAAACGACTACCGCCCCGTAGCACTCACATCCGTCATCATGAAGTGCTTTGAGAGACTAGTCAAGGACCATATCACCTCCACCCTACCTGACACCCTTGACCCACTCCAATTTGCTTACCGCCCAAATAGGTCCACAGACGATGCAATCTCAACCACACTGCCCTAACCCATCTGGACAAGAGGAATACCTATGTGAGAATGCTGTTCATCGACTACAGCTCGGCATTCAACACCATAGTACCCTCCAAGCTCGTCATCAAGCTCGAGACCCTGGGTCTCGACCCCGCCCTGTGCAACTGGGAACTGGACTTCCTGACGGGCCGCCCCCAGGTGGTGAGGGTAGGCAACAACATCTCCTCCCCGCTGATCCTCAACACTGGGGCCCCACAAGGGTGCGTTCTGAGCCCTCTCCTGTACTCCCTGTTCACCCACGACTGCGTGGCCACGCACGCCTCCAACTCAATCATCAAGTTTGCGGACGACACAACAGTGGTAGGCTTGATTACCAACAACGACGAGACGGCCTACAGGGAGGAGGTGAGGGCCCTCGGAGTGTGGTGTCAGGAAAATAACCTCACACTCAACGTCAACAAAACTAAGGAGATGATTGTGGACTTCAGGAAACAGCAGAGGGAACACCCCCCCATCCACATCGATGGAACAGTAGTGGAGAGGGTAGCAAGTTTTAAGTTCCTCGGCATACACATCACAGACAAACTGAATTGGTCCACTCACACAAACAGCATCGTGAAGAAGGCGCAGCAGCGCCTCTTCAACCTCAGGAGGCTGAAGAAATTCGGCTTGTCACCAAAAGCACTCACAAACTTCTACAGATGCACAATCGAGAGCATCCTGGCGGGCTGTATCACCGCCTGGTATGGCAACTGCACCGCCCTCAACCGTAAGGCTCTCCAGAGGGTAGTGAGGTCTGCACAACGCATCACCGGGGGCAAACTACCTGCCCTCCAGGACACCTACACCACCCGATGCTACAGGAAGGCCATAAAGATCATCAAGGACATCAACCACCCGAGCCACTGCCTGTTCACCCCGCTGTCATCCAGAAGGCGAGGTCAGTACAGGTGCATCAAAGCTGGGACCGAGAGACTGAAAAACAGCTTCTATCTCAAGGCCATCAGACTGTTAAACAGCCACCACTAACATTGAGTGGCTACTGCCAACACACTGTCAATGCCACTGACTCTACTCCAGCCACTTTAATCATGGGAATTGATGGGAAATGATGTAAATATATCACTAGCCACTTTAAACAATGCTACCTTATATAATGTTACTTACCCTACATTATTCATCTCATATGCATACGTAGATACTGTACTCTATATCATCGACTGCATCCTTATGTAATACATGTATCACTAGCCACTTTAACTATGCCACTTGGTTTACATACTCATCTCATATGTATATACTGTACTCGATATCATCTACTGTATCTTGCCTATGCTGCTCTGTACCATCACTCATTCATATATCCTTATGTACATATTCTTTATCCCCTTACACTGTGTATAAGACAGTAGTTTTTTTTTTGAATTGTTAGTTAGATTACTTGTTCGTTATTACTGCATTGTCGGAACTAGAAGCACAAGCATTTCGCTACACTCGCATTAACATCTGCTAACCATGTGTATGTGACAAATAAATTTGATTTGATTTGATTTAATTTGAGATCTTCAGTTTCTTGGCAATTTCTCGCATGAAATAGCCTTCATTTCTCAGAACAAGAATAGACTGACGAGTTTCAGAACAATGGTCTTTGTTTCAGGCCATTTTGAGCCTGTAATAGAACCCACAAATGCTGATGCTCCAGATACTCAACTAGGCTAAAGAAGGCCAGTTGTATTGCTTCTTAAATCAGGACAACAGTTTTCAGCTGTGCTAACATAATTGCAAAAGTGTTTTCTAATGATCAATTAGCCTCTTAAAATGATCAACTTAGATTACAATAACACAACGTGCTATTGGAACACAGGAGTGATGGTTGCTAAGAATGGGCCTCTGTACACCTATGTAGATATTCCATAACAAATCTGCCATTTCCAGCTACAATAGTCATTTACATCATTAACAATGTCTACACTGTATTTCTGATCAATTTTATGTTATTTTAAATGGACAAAGAAAATGGGTTCTTTCAAAAACAAGGACATTTCTAAGTGATCCCAAACTTTTGAACTGTAGTGTATATCATCATGAAGTGCCTTGAGAGGCTAGTTAAGGATAATATCATCTCCACTTTACCAGACACCCGAGACCGTTTGTTACAGGAATTAAATTCCTTTGTTTTATTTAACTAATTCAATTCAACACTCTGTCCACTCCTAAGAATTTGTAAGACCCTTATTTGCATAAAATGGACAGAGACCAGTCTCAAAATCAATCAGTAGCATTTATTCTCGAGAGTACTGAACACGATACAGTTTACCACAGGTTATAAACTGAAAATGACGTCATTAGTTTTCGAACTGTCCCATCTCTTCTCCCACCCTGGTACAAAGGCAGTATCTCAAGCCTTCCCACATCGTCTCCCTACCAATTTACTATAATTTATGACCGAGCCAAGGTCTTCCTGTGTAGATAAGCATTCTAGCCAGTCTGACGATAAGTTCATTAATTTCTACCAAGGAACAGACAGTCATTGTTCTAATTCTTGATTATATTTACACACATTATATTCAGTACTAGAATTAAAAGAAAATTCATACATCTATACAGTAACACAATAGTATTCTGATTAGTCAGTCCTGATTGAAATGAATACATAATTAGTCATTATTGATTAAAAAAAAATCCCTTAACATATCCACACTATGATTAAATATTATACATCCAATCACACATCTAGTTTTATTAAAATATTATAAAGCATACATCTATTTTTAGTATAAATATTTCTTGTTATCAAAATACCACCTAACATAAACCAATACTTGCATTTACACTGACTGTTTTTAGGCCAACATCAGAATCATAACTCTTCTCAGCAGAATTTTTGTTACAATCTTCATCGAAACAAGTTACACCTTAACATCTCTAAATATCAAAATGCTCTAATCAAAAACCTAAGTTCCTCGCATATGAAGAATCCGGATTCATTCATCTATTTAGGTTTGAGGCATGTATTCATCATTCCACTGGTCAGATCTTGGAATCAGTCCGTATCTGTCACGCCTTGGTCATAGTATTTTGTGTTTTCGTTATATGTTTGGTCAGGCCAGGGTGTGACATGGGTTTATATGTTGTGGTTCGTATTGGGGGTTTGTATTATTGGGATTACGGCTGAGTAGGGGTGTTGCATAGGTTTGGCTGCCTGAGGCGTTTCTCAATCAGAGTCAGGTGATTCTCGTTGTCTCTGATTGGGAACCGTATTTAGTTTCGCTTTGTATTTCGTGGGTGATTGTTCCTGTCTCTGTGTAGTGTTCACCAGATAGGCTGTAATAGGTTTCACGTTCCGTTTGATGTTTTTGTATTTATAAGTTAACTCATGTATCGTCATTTATTTCATTAAAGACATGAGTAACCACCACGCTGCATTTCGGTCCTCTCTTTCGACAAACGAAGAACGCCGTTACAGTATCGCACCTGTTTTCTCATTGATTTCTCCAGAGTCCTGGAAATGAGACCTCATTCACAGTGAATTAGACAATAGCCACAAAACTAAAACAGTCACACAAAACTAAAACAGTCACACAGGTGAAGGTAGCCCATAACACAGTGATCATAACATTTTTCCATTTTCCCAAACATACTATCAAACCAATTAGTCAAAAAAGTATCCACCCCAGAGTTTTCTGCCAACTCGCGAGCCAGGGTGGTCAAACCAGCTGAGGCTTTGGTCACTGATTCGTCCGAAGCTGTGCCATCGAGGAACAAACCATCTACACCCACTCTCACCCTTTCCAGCCAACAAACATATCCAAGATGAATTCTATTCTGCCAAGTCATTCATTTACATCTCTGGTATAATTGACGAAGCGCTGTGGATTATCCTAAATATAATTGATCCAGTTCACATTCTTATTTGAGTGTGGACCACTAGAAAATACTCAACTCTAATTCTGCTACGATCTGATTTCTTGCTTTGAATTCGTCTGGTATGCCCCGTAGAACCCCAATGTTATCAATATATACTCTCTCGTCAAAAGACCCAGATGGAGTACTTCTTTTCTCCCGTTTGGCCAACTTCATGTCTTGGTGTTGAACGAGTGTGAAAGGCATTCCCAAATGTACAAGGGGGCATAATCCTGTCAAATCTGCCAGTAAAACTGGCCATAACATCATTCCCCCACACAACCATCAGATGTCAGCCCTGGCCCACTTTACCTTATTGAAATCCCCAGAGTTCAACCAGCCTGTCAAATCAGACATGGTCTCATCAGTGGTAATATTCTCTGTCCTATTGCAGGTACTAACTTCCCCTACATATTTCCCATGAGTACTGTACCGGGCCAAACAGTAATAATCTCCTCCGGTCACTGTAAAGGGAGGAAGTCTTGATTTAAGGGGAACCTGTGGATATAAATAGTGCAAATCAATACAGCTGTCATTATCTGGCATTCCTGCTTTCATGAACAGCTTTACAATACTGGCCTAACCTCCTCTACCCGGAACCGTACTAGGGTGTCGACCAAAAACGGGTCAAATCCAACATACCTTAGATCCTCTTTCATTACTTTTTTAAGGGTAAGGCGTATATTTATGCAATAAATCCCTCTCTCCGGATTACAGTCAAAAACTATACTATACTCCACCTCCTTCCATACTGGGTGAGTGGATTCATATAGCCCTCTCTCCCCGTATGAGCTATGACCTGTGTCCACGACCAACATGGGGACCTGCACCGATATATACCATAATGGCTCAGAGTCCTGGACTGCCATGTAGTCAGAGACCCCATTTGGTCTACATAAAACCATTGAGACATCCTTCCAAACCTCTACTCTAACTTCCTGTCTACCCAGATCTAGGGATCTCTTATGCTTGTTTGGAACAAAATCCCCATCGTCTAAACCATGGGTCAAATGACCACTCTCCGCATACTCAGGTGGGACTAGCTGTATCAGGAATATTGCACCCACGATAAGACAGCTCATACCAAACAGCACTCTGATGAAGCCCCACCCTTTTCCCGGAAAACATATCAGCAGTAAGAGACCAAGACATCACTTCACTTCTATGAACGCTCACAGCTGGGGAAAAGTCGGGTATTAGGGAATCTCCAGTAGGAGTTTGACCCCCCTACCCTATTGGTTGCGGTTCCTCTCCTACTTCTGTGATTGTTCGACAGTGTCAGTGTGTCCTGCCCTCTTACAATGTGTGATATGCACCCAGATAGCTCTTTCAGCTATCCTCACCGCGAAGGCAGTCACCAGGAGTACTTGGTGTGGCCCCGCCCACCGTGCTACTTCCAGTTTATTCTCCTCGGGGACTGGGTTGAGTGAATCACCTTATCCTGTAGTTCACCTGTAGTGCATAAATCCTGGACATACAGGTTTGATTAACAAACAGTTTCTCATATGTTCTATCTGATTATATCTTTAACTTCTATGCCTACTTGTTAGCTAAAAACAATGTTTTATTATTAGTTTATTATCCAATAGGCCACTAAGTGTCCTATCCTAGACCACAACTTACCCATCCCCCTTTTGATACCTGGCTCTGCCCAGGCAACAACCTTATCTACTCGAAATAATGACTTAGGTAAGATTAGTAAATTATCCTCATGTTCTGATATTATCGTGTATGTCCAATTCTCCCTTTGGAGAATGTGTCAAGTGTCAAGTGTCTTATCTATGTTTAAGAGGTATCTGTGTTCATTTCCTCTCTGCTCTGTAACAACTATGTGTTGCTTCCAAATTTTAACTAAATGTCTCACTGTTTGGCTTTATCTAAACTCATGGATTTTTTTTAGAAAAACATGTCTATGGTGTCAATTTCTAAAGTCCTTATATAGGTTAATTAAGGTTCTCGATCCTATCCCTAATCCTGAATCACCACAGATGTCATATATCCCTGTCAAACTTTAATACTATTTAAATAAAATTATTCTAATGGTGTCACGCCTTGGTCGTAGTATATTATGTTTGTCTTCATTTATTTGTTCAGGCCAGGGTGTGACATGGGTTTTTGTGGTGCGTTTTTGTCTTGGGGTTTTGTGGGGTGTCTAGCATAGTCTATGGCTGCCTGAGGCGGTTCTCAATCAGAGTCAGGTGATTCTCGTTGTCTCTGATTGGGAACCATATTTAGGTAGCCTGGGTTTCACTGTGTGTTTGTGGGTGATTGTTCCTGTCTCTGTGTTAGTTGTCACAAGATAGGCTGTATAGGTTTTCACATTACGTTTGTTGTTTTGTATTGTTCGTTTGTTCATTTTCATTCAAGAACATGAGTAACCACGACGCTGCATTTTGGTCCGACTCTCCTTCGACGGAAGAAAACCGTTACAGAATCACCCACCACACCAGGACCAAGCAGCGTAGTGACAGGCAGCAACAGCAGAAGCAACAAAGAGAGGAATGGACATGGGAGGATGAATTGTTCGGAGAAGGACCCTGGGATCAGCCTGGAGAATATCGCCGCCCCAAAGAAGAACTGGAGGCGGCGAGAGCTGAGAGGCGCTGGTATGAGGAGAAGCAACAGCGGCAGCAGGAGCAACAATATCGGGACTACACTACTTGGGAGGAAATAGACAGGTGGGCGGTCGACCCAGGGAGAGTGCCGGAGCCCGCCTGGGATTCGCTGGAGCAGTGCGAAGAGGGTTATAGGAGAATGGAGTTGGAGAGACAAGCACGGCGGCGCGGAAGGAAGCCCGAGAGTCAGCCCCAAAAATGTATTGGGGGGGCTCAGGGAGAGTGTGGCAGAGTCAGGAGTCAGACCTGAGCCAACTCCCCCTGTTTACCGTAAGGAGCCAGGGATGTTATCGGAGCTATCGGCGAAGCTGAGGGCTGAGTCTGAGAGGGTCTTGGAATTATTGGACAGAATGGAGGAGAGTGCACGGATGGGAGATGAGGAGACACTCGAGGAGGTGTTAATAGAATTGGAGGAGAGTGAAGAGAGAGAGCAGTTGATTTGGCGTAGTATGCAAGATATATTCGCCCGACGGAGCGTGTCGGGGATTTGATGGCACCTGGGTCAGCGCTCCATACTCGTCCTGAGGTGCGTGTTAGTCGGCTGGTGAAGATTGTGCCAGCCTCACGCACCAGGCCTCCTGTACACCTCTCTAGCCTTGCACGTCATGTGCCAGTCCTGCTCTCAGGCCCTCCAGTACGCCTTCACGGTCTGGTCCATCCTGTGCCACCTTCACACACCAGTCCTCCGGTGGCAGCTCCCCGCACCAGGCTTCCTGTGCGTGTCCTCGGCCCAGTACCACCAGTGCCAGCACCACGCACCAGACCTTCAGTGCGCCTCGCCTGTTCAGCGCTGCCAGAGCCTTTCTCCTCTCCAGTGCTGTCGGAGTCTCCCGCCTGTTTAGCGCTGCCGGAGCCTCCTGCCTGTTCAGCGCAGCCAGAGCCTTCCTCCTCTCCTGCGCTGCTGGAGTCTCCCGCCTGTTCAGCGCAGCCAGAGCCTTCCTCCTCTACAGCGCTGCTGGAGTCTCCCGCCTGTTTAGCGCAGCCAGAGCCTTCCTCCTCTCCTGCGCTGCCGGAGTCTCCCACATGTTCAGCGCTGCCATAGCCTTCCTCCTCTACAGCGCTGCTGGAGTCTTCTGCCTGTTCAGCGCAGCCAGAGCTGCCAGCCTGCATGGAGCAGCCTGAGCTGCCAGCCTGCATGGAGCAGCCTGAGCTGCCAGCCTGCATGGAGCAGCCTGAGCTGCCAGCCTGCATGGAGCAGCCTGAGCTGTCAGCCTGCATGGAGCAGCCTGAGCTGTCAGCCTGCATGGAGCAGCCTGAGATGTCAGTCTGCATGGAGCAGCCAGAGCTGTCAGTTTGCATGGAGCAGCCAGAGCTGTCAGCCTGCATGGAGCAGCCAGAGCTGTCAGTCTGCATGGAGCAGCCAGAGATGTCAGTCTGCATGGAGCAGCCAGAGATGTCAGTCTGCATGGAGCAGCCAGAGATGTCAGTCTGCATGGAGCAGCCAGAGATGTCAGTCTGCATGGTGCAGCCAGATATGGCAGTCTGCATGGTGCAGCCAGAGATGTCAGTCTGCATTGAGCAGCCAGATATGTCAGTCTGCATGGAGCAGCCAGATATGTCAGTCTGCATGGAGCAGCCAGAGCAGTCAGCCTGCATGGAGCAGCCAAAGCTGCCAGTCTACATGGAGCAGCCAGATCCGTCAGTCTGCCAGGATCCGCCAGTCAGCCAGACTCTTCCAGATCTGCCAGTCAGCCAGACTCTTCCAGATCTGCCAGTCAGCCAGACTCTTCCAGATCTGCCAGTCAGCCAGACTCTTCCAGATCTGCCAGTCAGCCAGACTCTTCCAGATCTGCCAGGCAGCCAGACTCTTCCAGATCTGCCAGGCAGCCAGACTCTTCCAGATCTGCCAGTCAGCCAGACTCTTCCAGATCTGCCAGTCAGCCAGACTCTTCCAGATCCGCCAGTCAGCCAGACTCTTCCAGATCCGCCAGTCAACCGGACTCTTCCAGATCCGCCAGTCAACCAGACTCTTCTAGATCCGCCAGCCAGCCAGGATCTGCAGGATCCAACTACCTGCCTGAGCTTCCTCTCAGTGCCGAGCTTCCTCTCAGTGCCGGGCTTCCTCTCAGTGCCGGGCTTCCTCTCAGTGCCGGGCTTCCCCTCAGTGCCGAGCTTCCCCTCAGTGCCGAGCTTCCCCTCAGTGCCGGGCTTCCCCTCAGTGCCGGGCTTCCCCTCAGTGCCGGGCTTCCCCTCAGTGCCGAGCGTCCCCTCAGTCCCGAGCGTCCCCTCAGTCCCGAGCGTCCCCTCAGTCCCGAGCTGCCCCTCAGTCCCGAGCTGCCCCTCAGTCCAGTGGGGTTCTGGGTGAGGACTACAAGGCCATGGTCGGCAGCGAGTGTAGACTATCCTAGGACGCGAGGGGGAGGAACTAAGACATTGATAGTGGGGTCCACGTCCCGCGCCGCCACCATGGACAGGCGCCCATCCGGACCCTCCCTATTGTTTTGATGTGCGTCCGGGAGTCCGCACCTTAGGGGGGAGGTTCTGTCACGCCTTGGTCGTAGTATATTATGTTTGTCTTCATTTATCTGTTCAGGCCAGGGGTGTGACATGGGTTTTTGTGGTGCGTTTTTGTCTTGGGGTTTTGTGGGGTGTCTAGCATAGTCTATGGCTGCCTGAGGCGGTTCTCAATCAGAGTCAGGTGATTCTCGTTGTCTCTGATTGGGAACCATATTTAGGTAGCCTGGGTTTCACTGTGTGTTTGTGGGTGATTGTTCCTGTCTCTGTGTTAGTTGTCACAAGATAGGCTGTATAGGTTTTCACATTACGTTTGTTGTTTTGTATTGTTCGTTTGTTCATTTTCATTCAAGAACATGAGTAACCACGACGCTGCATTTTGGTCCGACTCTCCTTCGACGGGAGAAAGCCGTTACAGAATCACCCACCACACCAGGACCAAGCAGCATGGTGACAGGCAGCGACAGCAGAAGCAACAAAGAGAGGAATGGACATGGGAGGATGAATTGTTCGGAGAAGGACCCTGGGATCAGCCTGGAGAATATCGCCGCCCCAAAGAAGAACTGGAGGCGGCGAGAGCTGAGAGGCGCTGGTATGAGGAGAAGCAACAGCGGCAGCAGGAGCAACAATATCGGGACTACACTACTTGGGAGGAAATAGACAGGTGGGCGGTCGACCCAGGGAGAGTGCCGGAGCCCGCCTGGGATTCGCTGGAGCAGTGCGAAGAGGGTTATAGGAGAATGGAGTTGGAGAGACAAGCACGGCGGCGCGGAAGGAAGCCCGAGAGTCAGCCCCAAAAATGTATTGGGGGGGCTCAGGGAGAGTGTGGCAGAGTCAGGAGTCAGACCTGAGCCAACTCCCCCTGTTTACCGTAAGGAGCCAGGGATGTTATCGGAGCTATCGGCGAAGCTGAGGGCTGAGTCTGAGAGGGTCTTGGAATTATTGGACAGAATGGAGGAGAGTGCACGGATGGGAGATGAGGAGACACTCGAGGAGGTGTTAATAGAATTGGAGGAGAGTGAAGAGAGAGAGCAGTTGATTTGGCGTAGTATGCAAGATATTCGCCCGACGGAGCGTGTCGGGGATTTGATGGCACCTGGGTCAGCGCTCCATACTCGTCCTGAGGTGCGTGTTAGTCGGCTGGTGAAGATTGTGCCAGCCTCACGCACCAGGCCTCCTGTGCACCTCTCTAGCCTTGCACGTCCTGTGCCAGTCCTGCTCTCAGGCCCTCCAGTACGCCTTCACGGTCTGGTCCATCCTGTGCCACCTTCACACACCAGTCCTCCGGTGGCAGCTCCCCGCACCAGGCTTCCTGTGCGTGTCCTCGGCCCAGTACCACCAGTGCCAGCACCACGCACCAGACCTTCAGTGCGCCTCGCCTGTTCAGCGCTGCCAGAGCCTTTCTCCTCTCCAGTGCTGTCGGAGTCTCCCGCCTGTTTAGCGCTGCCGGAGCCTCCTGCCTGTTCAGCGCAGCCAGAGCCTTCCTCCTCTCCTGCGCTGCTGGAGTCTCCCGCCTGTTCAGCGCAGCCAGAGCCTTCCTCCTCTACAGCGCTGCTGGAGTCTCCCGCCTGTTTAGCGCAGCCAGAGCTGCCAGCCTGCATGGAGCAGCCAGAGCTGTCAGCCTGCATGGAGCAGCCAGAGCTGTCAGCCTGCATGGAGCAGCCAGAGCTGTCAGCCTGCATGGAGCAGCCAGAGCTGTCAGCCTGCATGGAGCAGCCAGAGCTGTCAGCCTGCATGGAGCAGCCAGAGCTGTCAGCCTGCATGGAGCAGCCAGAGCTGTCAGTCTGCATGGAGCAGCCAGAGATGTCAGTCTGCATGGAGCAGCCAGAGATGTCAGTCTGCATGGAGCAGCCAGAGATGTCAGTCTGCATGGTGCAGCCAGAGATGTCAGTCTGCATGGAGCAGCCAGAGCTTCGACGGAAGAAAACCATTACAATTGTGTTAATGAAATCTCTCCTTAAGGAATCCACTGTATTTTATCTAAAAATAACATGGGTTAACCATAAAAATCAGTCACATTAATAACTTAGTATATGTTGCATAGTTTGAGATACCTTATCTACCGTAATTTACCATCCCTAAGAACTGCAACTTGTTTATTTTCAGAAATCATTTTAATGCTTATAAAATATCCTTCTCTCATGTATTTTCTCATGTATTTTCCTGCCCTATTGTAATATAATAACGGTGTCTTGTCCAAACCTCAAAGGACCATCTTCCCCCATTTATTATCGATGATTAATATGATTTCTGTTCCTGTTGCAGTACTATAAACTCCATTATAATAAATTTACCTTAAAAACCAGTATCACCCATGACCACAAATTAATTATTAAAATGGCTCCCCCCTGTGGCTGATCAGACCAACTGGGAGAGCCATGGAAACTTGGTCAAAGGTTACACCACCCCTTTACATTCGTGTTCCATACCATATTAGACATATTAAAGAACCCTTTATCTTAAAAAAAAATAATTCACTTGTCTAATTAATACTCAGAAAATAAAACTGCTAATATTCCATATGTGAGTGTACCCCTTTAAGATATCTTGTCTCTGGAAACAGGGAAATCTCCTTAACCCAAACGCCCAAACATTTACTACAAAAACAATACCTAATAAGTATGATAATCCCCTAAAATCATTCGCTTTAAATTTTCTCAATGTTTCATGTAACTCATTCAGTCTTTCTCCAAATTGTCGCCCCAAAATACTTTATACCCTGCCATTACACTCAAACAACTGTGATAAACATGCACTATCCCTTTAAAATAAAACATGTCCCAGCCAGCCATACCCTATTGTAGACCTTTCATTGTTCCCCGTAATGAAAACAGATCATGTTTAGAATACGTAATTAATAATAATAATTCACTGGCGTTACCTAACCAAAAATCAATACCCAGGAAACAACCACAACTTTTTACAATTAAACTATTCTTACCTCCTTATATTATAGCCAAATGTAGCCCAACGGAACGCCTAGCAATTCTGTTGCTAGCTGTAGCATCTTTTCAGACTATCCTTACAATATTCAGCTCCTTTTAAAAAATTTATTTGGAACTTTTAGCCACTTTTGAAAAGTGGCTCAAAGCTATAATGCACGCATTTTCCCTCTAAATGCCACAACCCATTTTCTCTGTCATAATTTGAGGAACGTTATTGCCTCTTGTCAAATATATATCCCATATTCAGATTGAGTTCTGCTTTAAATTCTATCGAAAAAGTAAAACCAACCGAACTTCCCAACTTTCTATACTCCAAAATGTTAACGTACCATGTTCTTTGCTAAATTTATATCGTATGTCAGTCGATTCATAAAGAAATATAACATCCTGATGGCACAAAACTTTATCATATCTCTCTGTTATTCCTTCAAATTAATCAGGTTTAGGTAACTTTCTCTTCTATGATACATTCATTTAAATACGACTCCCGTCTCAATACATTATTCCAGCAGATCATTTTGGGCAACATAACGTATTACATCGAAATTGCCTCGCCATTATTTTGAATGAATTCTTCTCTCAATTCAACCTAAACAACATATTAAAAACGTTCAGTTCATATCGTATACAAACACTAGCGACCGTATTTTTCCAGGCAAAACATACAAATAGCTGAATTACAATCTATAATCAATTTTTGTCTATCGGTGTCAAAGCTGAGATACGAACCTTAGTGTCCCGCTATTGAAATGATGGTGCCGCAAACTCCGTCACCGAAAATTCCCAGAAAATAGTCTTAATTTAAACCCTTCCTGACTATTTTAGCAGTATCAGTTTCTATTCAGGGTTCATCATCGTCTTTGTCTGAGTCAGACTTTGCTCCTCTCTCCTTTTCCTTTGTTCTCAGCTCCCTTCCTGGCCTCGGCTAACCATATCCTAGCTGTATTTAGCCCCTCTGCCCGTTGTTTATCTGTCTTTTCCTTTGTTCTCAGCTCCCTTCCTGGCCTCGGCTACCCATATCCTAGCTGTATTTAGCCCCTCTGCCCGTTGTTTATCTGTCTTTTCCTTTGTTCTCAGCTCCCTTCCTGGCCTCGGCTAACCATATCCTAGCTGTATTTAGCCCCTCTGCCCGTTGTTTATCTGTCTTTTCCTTTGTTCTCAGCTCCCTTCCTCGCCTCGGCTAACCATATCCTAGCTGTATTTAGCCCCTCTGCCCGTTGTTTATCTGTCTTGTCTCCGCTAACCCTATTTATTTGTTTAATCATCGATTCCAGTTTCTCTTTATTTAAACGTTCATCAAATTCGTACTTACTCCTCCATGTCCGGCTAAAATAGGTGTTCCTCTTATCTTCTTCCTGCATATATTTCTCATCTCCCGTTAATTTCGGGACCTCCTTTGAGGTTTTACTATCAATGTTTAATAAATCCTTGCCGCTCCTAGTAGCTATGGTATTAATCCCTATCTATGTGTATATATTTCTATGATGTATGTACAGTGGGGGGAAAAAAGTATTTAGTCAGCCACCAATTGTGCAAGTTCTCCCACTTAAAAAGATGAGAGATGAGAAGATGAAGATTTCTGGCTCTCACAGACCTGTAACTTCTTCTTTAAGAGGCTCCTCTGTCCTCCACTCGTTACTTGTATTAATGGCACCTGTTTGAACTTGTTATCAGAAGAAAAGACACCTGTCCACAACCTCAAACAGTCACACTCCAAACTCCACTATGGGCAAGACCAAAGTGCTGTCAAAGGACACCAGAAACAAAATTGTAGACCTGCACCAGGCTGGGAAGACTGAATCTGCAATAGGAAAGCAGCTTGGTTTGAAGAAATCAACTGTGGGAGCAATTATTGGAAATGGAAGACATACAAGACGACTGATAATCTCCCTCGATCTGGGGCCCCATGCAAGATCTAACCCTGTGGGGTCAAAATGATCACAAGAACGGTGAGCAAAAATCCCAGAACCAAACGGGGGGACCTAGTGAATGACTTGCAGAGAGCTGGGACCAAAGTAACAAAGCCTACCATCAGTAACACACTACGCCGCCAGGGACTCAAATCCTGCAGTGCCAGACGTGTCCCCCTGCTTAAGCCATTACATGTCTAGGCCCGTCTGAAGTTTGTTAGAGAGCATTTGGATGATCCAGAAGAAGATTGGGAGAATTTCATATGGTCAGATGAAACCAAAATATAACTTTTTGGTAAAAACTCAACTCGTCGTGTTTGGAGGACAAAGAATCCAAAGAACACCATACCTACTGTGAAGCATGGGGGTGGAAACATCATGCTTTGGGGCTGTTTTTCTGCAAAGGGACCAGGACGACTGATTCGTGTAAAGGAAAGAATGAATGGGGCCATGTATCGTGAGATTTTGAGTGAAAACCTCCTTCCATCAGCAAGGGCATTGAAGATGAAACGTGGCTGGGTCTTTCAGCATGACAATGATCCCAAACACACCGCCCGGGCAATGAAGGAGTGGCTTCGTAAGAAGCATTTCAAGGTCCTGGAGTGGCCTAGCCAGTCTCCAGATCTCAACCCCATAGAAAATCTTTGGAGGGAGTTGAAAGTCTGTGTTGCCCAGCAACAGCCCCAAAACATCACTGCTCTAGAGGAGATATGCATGGAGGAATGGGCCAAAATACCAGCAACAGTGTGTGAAAACCTTGTGAAGACTTACAGAAAACATTTGACCTCTATATACCCTTTGTTGGCAATGACAAAGTATTGAGATAAACTTTTGTTATTGACCAAATACTTACTTTCCACCATCATTTGCAAATGTATTTAATTCATTAAAAATCCTACAATGTGATTTTCTGGATTTTTTTTTTGTTGTATTTTGTCTGTCATAGTTGAAGTGTACCTATGATGAAAATTACAGGCCTCTCTCATCTTTTTAAGTGGGAGAACTTGCACAATTGGTAGCTGACTAAATACTTTTTTGCCCCACTGTATGTGCTGTTTATCATTACCTAGTCACTATGGTTGTTCTACTGCATGACTATGTGTGTGTCTCTTTAATGCTTACAATCTATGTGTATGGATTTATATTTGTGCTTTCTCCTTTTTGGAAACCTTATCCATAGTTTTGACTGTCGATTGTATATTGTGTCTTACCTATACAACTATAAGCCCAGGGGTCGTAAATCTCTAGTTAACATCTTATTTCCGGTTGTGTCGGAGGGCTTTTAAAGTACACTAATCTCACGCCACTATTTTAGGTTTCACTCTTTCTTGGAACCTCATTTGGACTGCATGTCCCGTCTTAATAACCCCTCTGGCCTCCAAGGCACCCGGATCTATCAAGCTAGTTTATTTATGGTGTGAATTCTCTCCTTCGTTTTCTCCTTTGTGGAAACGTTGTCTATAGCGTTGACTCTCGATCAGATACCATGTCTCACCCTTACAACTATAAGCTATTACCCAGGGGTCGTAAATCCCTAGTTAACCTCCTATTTCATGTTGCCTCATAGGACTTTTAAAGTACACCAATATCTTGTCTCACTTCGCTATATTAGGCTTCCCTCTCTCCTGGAACCTCGTCTATAGATTTGGCTTTTATCCCATTCCTCTAGATTTTGGCTTCCCTCTCCTCCTCATTTGGACTGCATGTCCCGTCTTAATAACCCCTCTGGCCTCCAAGGCACCCGGATCTATCAAGCTAGTTTATTTATGGTGTGCACTTAACCTCAGGTTGTCTCGAACCTGCCAGAGCTATAAAAAACCCAGTGTATATCGGTCATACACAACCCATTGGATCTGTTTGGAATAGCAAAGCTCCTATTCTTGATAAATTCTAAGCCTTTTAGAACATCAAATCAAAGATAACTTAAATCATTCCCCCCAGAATAGAGAATATAGGCTATTGACCTTGTCGCCGACTGGGAAAAGCAATGTTCGTTGGAATCTAGTCACCGTCCCTGTCGGTCTGGGGTGTATACCGGCCTGGTCTTTAACCTCAATTCAGAGGCCAGGTCTTAAAATAACGGGACTAGACCCGCTCGTGCATGATTTTCGGCATACTACCTTCAGATGGCAGAGACGGGTATTTAGATCCGGGTTTGAAGGACCAATTGTTACAGGAATTAAATTCCTTTATGTTTTATTTAACTAATTCAATTCAACACTCTGTCCACTCCTAAGAATTTGTAAGATCCTTATTTGCATAAAATGGACAGAGACCAGTCTCAAAATCAATCAGTAGCATTTATTCTCGAGAGTACTGAACACGATACAGTTTACCACAGGTTATAAACTGAAAATGACGTCATTAGTTTTCGAACTGTCCCGTCTCTTCTCCCACCCTGGTACAAAGGCAGTATCTCAAGCCTTCCCACATCGTCTCCCTACCAATTTAATATAATTTATGACTGAGCCAAGGTCTTCCTGTGTAGATAAGCATTCTAGCCAGTCTGACGATAAGTTCATTCATTTCTACCAAGGAACAGACAGTCATTGTTCTAATTCTTGATTATATTTACACACATTATATTCAGTACTAGAATTAAAAGAAAATTCATACATCTATACAGTAACATAATAGTATTCTGATTAGTCAGTCCTGATTGAAATGTATACATAATTAGTCATTATTGATTTTAAAAAATCCCTTAACACTGTTACAATTTGCATACCAACCAAACAGATCCACGGACAACACAATCACCATTGCACTGCACACTGTCCTATCCCACCTGGACAAGAGGAATACCTACGTAGGAATGCTGTTCATTGACTACAGCTCAGTCTTCAACACCATAGTGCCCTCCAAGCTCATCACTAAGCTCAGGGACCTGGGTCCTAGACAGGCTGAACCCAGGTGGTGAAGGCAGGCAACAACACATCCACCACACTGATCCTCAACACTGGTGCCCCACAGGGGTGTGTGCTCAGCCCCCACCTGTACTCCCTGTTCACCCATGAGTGAGTGGCCAGGCATGTCTCCAACTCAAACTCAGCATGGTGAAGAAGGCGCAACAGCAATTTGACTCGGCCCATAAGAAACTCACAAACCTCTACAGATGCACCACTGAGAGCATTCTGTCGGGCTGTATCACCACCTTATACAGCAACTGCACCGCCCACAACCGCAGGGTTCTTCAGAGGGTGGTGCAGTCAGCCCAAAACTTGGGCCGAGAGACTGATCAACAGCTTCTATCTCCAGGCCATCAGACTATTAAAACAGTCATCCCGAGCAGGCATCCGCCCAGTACCCTGCCCTGAACCTTAGACACTGTCATTAGCTACCACCCGATACCCTATCCTGCACCTTAAAGACTGCTGCCCCATGTACATAGAGTCATTGACGACTGGTCACTTTAATAATGTTTACATACTGTTTTAACCACTTTATATGTATATACTGTATTCTAGTCATGGCTCACCATATACAACTACTGCTGTATACACATTTTCTACTCACATACTGTCAAAACACACCATTCACATACATACATACATATTTTGGAATCTGGTTCGAAAGCTTAATTCCTGAAATTCGATCCATTTTGCCATGGGGTTTTGTAATGTGGATTTAAAACACTATTCTCAACATAGCTCATTCTATTATTTCTACTACTGTACATTGTATTTTTGTTACACTGCTTATACACACACACACACCACATGCATTTCTATACTGGTTTCTTGACATACCTCACTCTAAAATACAGTGCCTTCAGAATATTCATACCACTTGACTTATTCCACATTTGTTGTGTTACAGCCTGAATTCAACATTTAATAAATATGTTTTTCTTCTCATAATGACAATGTCAAAACATGTTTTTTGAAATGTTGGCAAATTAAGTGAAAATGAAATACAGAAATAACTCATTTACATAAGTATTGACACACCTTTGCTATGACTCTCCAAAATGAGCTCAGGTGCATCCAATTTCCTTTGACCATCCTTGAGCTGGCACTACAACTGGATTGGAGTTCACATGTGGCCAATTCAATTGTTTGGACATGATTTATGAATATCCACACCTGTCTACATAAGGCCCCACAGTTGACAGTGCATGTCATAGCAGAAACTATACCATCAAGTCCAAGGACCTGTCCGTAGATCACCCGAGATAGAATTGTGATGAGGCACATACCTCGGGGAAGGGTATACATTTTTTATAAAAACATGGAAAAACATGGAACTACGACTCTAACTAGAGCTCTGCATTTCAATATTTATTTTTTATTTCAATATTTTTTTATTCATTGTGTATTGAATTGATTTGACCATGTCTGTACCATATCAAAATAAATATTGGCAGGAGATACAACCCAAAAGACAAGTATAAAACAAATAACACTTTAATGCTGTTCAAAGTCGTCTTTGATACAGGAAGGTAGTCTTTCACCAGGTCAAATTCCTGGTATATATAAATGTACTTGGCTAATCAAGGTATTCTCATTCTAGTCCAACAAATCGCTGCGCAACAGCAATTACAACACTAGCAGTCATTATACAGTATACATTTCAGTTCCCTATTTTATGAAACTAGTCCCACAACCACCCAGTATGATAAACGGTATGATATCAAATGTCTCATTACGAAGGCCCTCTCTACAAGCGACAAAACAGCCTTGCACTTGTTTGGCCCTGACACTTTATTTTCCAAAGATTTATGATGCTCCAGGTTGACCAATTAAAATCACTTCCATAAAACCTACACCGTTCAATGATCAGCTCCAGATTTGTTATCTACATATGAGTGAAGGGGGGGGGGGGGGGGGGGGGGGCATGCTTGAGACAGCACATCCAGAGACAAGGGTGGTGGGGGGGGGGGGGGGGGGAGAAAGAGAGACAGACACAGAGAGAGAAACAAACCTTCCATAACAAAGCCATCACTTACAGAGAGATGAAGAAGAGTCCCCTAAGCAAGCTGGTCCTGGGGCTCGGATCACAAACACAAACAGACCCCACAGAGCCCTAGGACAGCAACACAATTAGACCCAACCAAATCATGAGAAAACAAAAAGATAATTGCTTGACATATTGGAAAGGTTTTACAAAAGAAACTGAGCAAACTAGAACACTATTTGGCCCTAAACAGAGAGTACAGTGGCAGAATACCTGACTACTGTGACTGACCCAAAGATTTGTGACCCGTTACCACAAGAAAAGGGCAACCAGTGAAGAACAAACACCATTGTAAATACAACACATATGTTTATCTATATTCCCTTTTTAACTTTAACTATTTGCACATCATTACAACATTGTATATAGACAAATGACATTTGAAATATCTTTATTATTTTGGAACTTTTATGAGTGTAATGTTTACTATTCATTTTTGATTGTTTATTATCTATTTCACTTGCTATTGCAATATAAACATATGCCACGCCAATAAAACCCCTTGAATTGAATTGAGAGAGAGGAGAGAGGAAAGGTATTGGTCTACAGGGGACAAAGGACTAGCAAATTAGCCACCAGACATCGTTCGATTATAATGCTATTTTTTACCTTGCATGGACCACAAGCTTCACACAGACAGGATTGTAAAATGCAGACACTTGACTTTCGTCGACGGCGGTGAAGACAGACTTGTCAAGGCTCATTAATAGCATTGTCTATGAGCTGTGTAAAGACGGAGCATGGGCAGAGTAATTGGCATTATCATGTCAGGAAAAGGCAGAGTCCTTTAATGGCTCAATCGCCTTTATCTGCAGAAGTAATTACTGCTACCGCAGGCAGAAGCAAAGAAGAGAGAACAATCTGGGAAGAAGCTTGGAAACAAAGAGTGGTGGATGGATAGTCGTTTTGATCATTCCTCCTGGCCCTTGGGAGTCATAGCGCTGTTTATTAAGCAATCCATCTCTGACTGGGCTCTGGGGCTAAGACTCTGTTCCCTCTGCTGGTTTGATGAGACACACTCCAGCAGGCTGGCTACAGTGACAGGTGGAAACAGGCCAGAGGTTGGACAGCTAATGCTGTAGCTGTACATCATAATTGGGTCAATATTATCACAATCAATCAGAGAATGGAACACATCGTGATGCAACGGCTCACAGTGCTGCTTGATCAAGCATTTCTGACGGAAATATACTGTAGGACTCAGCATGCCAATATTTAACAATGTTGACATACAGTAGCAATCCATTCTAAACAATGTAACTCATTGGCATTACAATCAGTGAGAAAACTCAGCTACAGCAGTAGTAGTAGAAACACGTAGCACGTTTAAGAAGTCCCTTCATTTCACTGTTGAGGTCAACCCGGGACTTACATCGCAGAACTTCATTTGTCCAGGAAAGCTGAGATTGTACCCAGGTTTGATTACATGCACATCATTTGAATATTTACATTTTTCTGACAGGCCAGTACTTATCTGACAGAAGGTAATATCAATTAAGTTTGTAAACATTTCTTAGTAGACAACACAAGGGAAATTAAAATGGAGCATTCAAAGTGCCAGCTGAGACGACTTGTTAATTAGCCTTGTGAAGTATTCATGGGACATTTTATATCTCAGACGGGCTGGCATTTAAAAAAGAAGAAACAAACATCAGCCACGCATGGAGGGCAAAACCCCTGGGGGTTTCGCCCTCGTTTGTTTGGGGGAAGACACCCTGAAACAACCAAATACCATCTGCTACTGTTTTCATAGGTACAATAGCTTTCATATTATTAATGTAATGTTCACAACAGTACTTTCCTTACAACTGTGTTTCATATCAAAAGGAGAACAACAGGCTTTGTTTTTTGGTGTTATAACCTAGTCACTTGGAACATTGTGAAATGTGGAATTCTGGGTTGATCCTTCTTATCAAGCAGGTGCCTGGCTGCACGGCACAAATAGATCAATAACGGTTGAATGAAAGCGTACTCACACACACACACAGAAACCATATTTTTATTAGCACACACACATGCACACACACACATTCAGTGCATTCGGAAAGTATTCAGACCCCTTGACTTTTTCCACTTTGTTACATTACAGCCTTATTCTAAAATATATATTTTTTAATCCCTCAATCTACACACTAGTCCATAAAGACAAAGCAGAAACAGGTTGAGAAATGTTTGCATATTTGTGAAAAATAAAAAAAACTGAAATATCACATTTACATAAGTATTCAGACCCTTTACTCAGTACTTCATTGAAGCACCTTCTGCAGCAATTACAGCCTCAAGTCTTCTTGGGTATGAGGCTACAAGCTTGGCACACCTGTATTTGGGGAGTTTCTCCCATTCTTCTCTGTAGATCCTCTCAAGCTCTGTCAGGTTGGATGGGGAGCACCGTTGCAGAGTTATTTTCAGGTCTCTCCAGAGATTCAAGACCGGGCTCTGGCTGGGCCACTCAAGGACATTCAGAGACTTGTCCCGAAGCCACTCCTGCATTGTCTTGGCTGTGTGCTTAGGGTCGTTGTCCTGCTGGAAGTTGAGCCTTCGCCCCAGTCTGAGGTCTTCATCAAAAATATCTCTGTACTTTGCTCCGTTCATCTTTCCCTTGATCCTGACTAGTCTCCCAGTCCCTGCCGTGGAAAAACATCCCCACAGCATGATACTGCCACCACCATGCTTCACCGAAGGGATGGTGCCAGGTTTCCTCCAGACATGACACTTGGGATTCAGGCCAAAGAGTTCAATCTTGGTTTTATCAGATCAGAGAATCATGCTTCTCATGGTCAGTCTTTTAGGTGCCTTTTGGCAAACTCCAAGCGGGCTGTCATGTACTTTTTACTGAGGAATGGCTTCCGTCTGGACACTCTACCATAAAGGCCTGATTGGTGGAGTGCTGCAGAGATGGTTGTCCTTCTGGAAGGTTTTCCCATCTCCACAGAGGAACTCTGTCAGAGTGACCATCGGGTACTTGGTCACCTCCTTGACCAAGGCACTTCTCCCCTGATTGCTCAGTTTGGTGGGGTGGCCAGCTCTAGGAAAAGTCTTGGTGATTCTAAACTTCTTCCATTTTAGAATGGAGGCCACTCTGTTCTTGGGGACCTTCAATGCTGCAGAAATGTTTTGGTACCCTTCACCAGATCTGTGCCTCGACACGATCCTGTCTATGAGCTCTACGGACAATTCCTTCGACCTCATGGCTTAATTTTTGCTATGACATGCACTGTCAACTGTGGGACTTTATATGGACAGGTGTGTGCCTTTCCAAATCATGTCCAATCAATAGAATTTACCACAGGTAGACTCCAATCAAGTTGTAGAAACATCTCAAGGATGATCAATGGAAACGGGATGCACCTGAGCTCAATTGAGGCTCATACTAAAGGGTCTGAATACTTATGTAAAGAAGGTATTTCTCATTTTAAATATGTATAAAAAAAATGAAATACAAACGTTTTCACTGTCATTATGGGGAATTGTGTGTAGATTGGATTTAATATAGTTTTATTCATCATTTTAGAATAAGGCTGTATCAAAATGTGGAAAAAGTCAAAGGGTCTGAATACTTTCCGAATGCTCTGTACATTTATACTAGCAGACACACAAAACCATTTTTCTATTAACTGTCGTTGTGATTCTAATACAGCGCAGATTACCACACCATTTTCTGCTTGGGTTGAAAATCCAAGTCGAATCAGAATCATTCATAATGTAAATCAAATCAAATCAAATCAAATGTATTTATATAGCCCTTCGTACATCAGCTGATATCGCAAAGTGCTGTACAGAAACCCAGCCTAAAACCCCAAACAGCAAGCAATGCAGGTGTAGAAGTACACTTTTTAAAACAGCCATGAAATGAGAGAACACACTTGTCCCAGTCTGTGTGGTCAACTGTGCATGTGGTCTGTTTCTTGAGATGCATTGGCCTCAGTCATTGTGCCAAAGAAGTGAACCCCTGAGAATGAAATCACTGCCATTAAGACATTATTGTGCACTTGTACCTAACTGTATGGAGCTCCCAGCATTCCCTGCACTCAAACCAACCTCAACCGCAGGAGTGTGATAGACGTGACTGAATTTGAGCGGGTGTTCAGCACTGCTCAGAGAGCCCTCGACTGGGAACTATCGATTTCTCAAGAGCAAAGATTACTGCACACCGTTGATTCTGTTATGAAACAGAGAGAGAGTCTACAGAGAAACTAAACATAATTACTTTTCGGAAACAATAGACACCAAATCGAACTAAGAAAACAAAAGGACGTAACTCTATTTGTTGTCAGTGGGCTTCTAGTATATTTAAGACAGTTACACAGTCTTTCACAACACTTTGCTCCAGATTGCGACTCCAACAAAGCTACCATGGTTATTTATTTCATGAGCCCCTGTATTGCCAATGAAAATGTGCATGTTTTCACATCCTTACATGCATTTAGCTTTTAAAATGGGGAGAAACACCAATATTGGCTCGACATCGTGTTTTTCAAAGGTTTCTTTGTTTTTGATCATTTGAAAGAGTTTGCAAGAGAGAAAAGTGTATTTCACAGTAATTCATGGAGAAGCCGAGCCAGCTGTAGCCCAGTCTTGATTAGACGAGGCCCAGAAGTGTAGCTGACTCAAAAACCTCTGCTGCCTGCTGTCTGGTCAATAACAATGTATCCTTGATTCAGCCCTACCCTCGTAAGCAGAGTGAATGTGAGATTACAGAGTCTGGCAACGCAAGATATGATAATGTTATTATATAACCGACTGAAATAATTCCAATACACATCATTCCATGGCAGGTCATCCCTGTGGTGTTCTGTAGTATGATAGGCCTATAAGATCAAACTGCCAAGAAGTGTAAAAAGCTACTGCAATACAGTGGGAAAAAAACACTATTGGGCTCTTGATCAAACGTGGAGACAGGGGAGCATAATACTTTACCAACAAACAAAAAATGCTGTAGGAAGTAAAACTTGACAACCCTCAAATATGTACACATATTTCCATATTCAGTTTGATAGATTTGTATAATCATTTCTGAATGGCTCGAGGCGTCCACCAGGATCACCACAACATAGGCTTGCTGATGCATCACAAACCAGACGGTCTGATCTGCCAATACATTTGATGACAGTTCCCCACGGGAGACTGTCAACATCACAACACTGTATCCCCTAGCTGCAGCCTGTCACACAGAGAGAGGGGGAGAGATGGAGGGGAGAGGGGGAGGAGAAGGAGGAGAGGGAGTAAGACTGGGATGTGTTCATCACGCCGAAACGGGGCGGGACCTACCTGAATTTGTCCAATAGAAACCTGTTGGTTTGCTCGGTTTTCTTCTGTTTGGTTCTTTAAAAAATGGTAAACGATTTCCGGAATGAATACGCCCCTGTAGTAGTTACAGCCTGTCAGAGGGTGAGGGATGGAGGTCGGGAGGAAATGTGAAGAGAGGGACAGAGGAAAAGGAGGAGAGGGAGGAAGCCTGTCGCATCTGACAGAAGGAACTGTCTCTCAGGGGTGTGTGAAGAAGAACAGCATTCTGAGGCACTCTGAGACCTGACCCCGAGACCCTTACAGTATCTGACATCCACACAGTCTGACTAGGCGTAAGAGACAGTCACAACTTATTCCCTCTTTACATCCAGCAGCATCAGCACAACTATCTTTCCCCAAACTCAGAAAAAGTCAGGCAGGTATGTCACAGATTAGGATAGCACAGCTATCAGCAAAAATGTGTGTATTAAAGGGGGATCGTATACCAGTTAGAGTCCTGGGGGCACCACATTTTCGGTAATTTACAACTCGTGTTTTAAGTGGTAAATTGGTTGACACAGGAGTAAAATGTTACCAAATATCGTACATTTTCTCAAATATCTGAACATCCCTCTTTTAACAAAATGGGGGGGGGCCCATCCTGCATTCCCGACCCCACATCAATTCCCCCAGTTCCCCAACTCACCTGAGCCTGTCCTCCTCCTTCTTCCTCAGCTTCATGTCCCTCTGCACCACCTTCAGCACGTGCTCTGCCTCATTGTCCGTCAAGCCCGACAGGTCCAGCTTGCGCCCCATCTCTCCTGGCCTTGCCAACGCCACGGAGTACTGCTGCAGGGGGGCACTCGGGAGGCCGGGGCAGGGACAACCCTGCATAGGGGAGGAGGTAGAGGGGGTTTAGAGAGAAGTGATGGAGACGGTCCATAACTGTGTCTATCAAGACTTTCTACATTAAATGTTCCAGCGGTTTTGCTTTGTGTTATGTTGTACTGTAGTGTATTGATGACTAGGGATGCATGATATATCGGTAAGCATACCGGAATCGGATGATATTAGCTAAAAATGCCAACGTCGGCATCAGCCCGATGTTCAGCATAACGCCAATGTGCAAAACCGATGTCAAAGCTGACCTGCATACCTTTATAATGTAGGTAGATGACGTAATGACCCCACTAAAAATATAGCGCTACACGTGCAACACAGCATTCCTAACCTAGCCCACAATGTCTGCTGTGTGGATCTATGTTGAAGTTTCAAAGGAAGATAACAAAAAGGCCATCTGCAACGTTCGTGCTGCTATTATTTCCCGAGGAAGGGAGAGTGAAATCTTTCAATACCACAATCCTAATTACTCACTTGAAAGTGCATCATCCCCAGACTTTCAGCGACTACTTAGAACAAAAGCAGAAAAAAACTAAGCGCACACTTCCAACTACTAAACCATTTCAAGTCGAGCAGTCATTTGAAAGCAGAAGAAAATGTCAGCGAGACAGCTCAAAAGGCGAAATCCATTAAAGCCAAGATAATGGAATTCAATTGCCCTTGACAATCAACCGTTCTCTGTCATGGATGATGTTATGTTGGCTTTCGCCGACTGGTCGAACACCTCGAGCCCCGGTACACACTACCAAGTAGGCACTATTTTTCAGATGTTAACCTACAGGAGTTACACAGTATTGTTGAAACGCACATCCACGAGCTACTTGTCACTGTTATTAGCTTCACGACTGACATTTGGACCAGCGATGTCAGACTCATGAGCATGGTGAGTCTGACAGCACAGTGGGTTGACAATGATTTCGTACTGAGGAAAGCCGTATTGCATGCTCAAGAATGTGCTGGTTCTCATACTGCTGCTGCCATTTGAGAACATGTTTGAAACTTGTAAACATGAACACACTCCTAGCGCCATTCGAACAACTGACTCGAGAAATATGGTCATCAACTGCGTCTGCAGCAGACGTGATACCCTCTGTCATGGCATTGAAACTCCTGCTCAACAAAACTGCTGACACAGACCGTATGGTTAAAACGTACAAAATACACTACTCGAGGCTGTGAACAAGTGATTCGGTGGCATTCTCTCTGAGCCTCTTTACTGTGTCGCCACTATGCTTGATGCTAGGTACATAGGCCGCTACGTCGATGCAGACAAGAAACAGGGTTTATGTTAAATGTTAGACACAGCTGGACAAGATGGTAACGGACACAGGGACAGTGCACACCGAGTAAGAGGACCCACGACAGAAGAGGCCACGGACAGACAGAGCTGAAACTTTACTGCTTGACATGCATGACGAAATCCTGCTTGAGAATGAAACGACTGAACAAATGAACAACACAGCAAGTGAAAGAAATAGGTTTTGATTATGTTTTACTGGTAATGTTGACATACGTAAATGCCAACAAAATAACCTTTTGGTCAGTGTGTGTTTCAACTATTTAACTGTACTAGAATGCTTAAAAAGGCCACTACAAATTTTAAATACATTTTGGCAAGGAAAATATTGGATTTCAATATCGGCCAAAAATGTCATATCGGTGCATCCCACAAAATGTATTTCTATGTAAATGGACAATAAAGTTATCATATGGTAGAAGCGTATGAGTGTGGATGCAGCACATCCCTATTGAGTGAGATGAGAGTGGATGGAGAAAATGGAGATTCATAAGATCTGACAATTATGTGCTACATTATTGACCTAGACTACATGAAGACCCTCTCACCATTCATCACTCAAGCCTCATCAGAACCTTTTTGACAAGGTTTAATTTTTTTTATTTGACTAGGCAAGTCAGTTAAGAACAAATTCTAATTTATAATGAACGCTTCGGAACAGTGGGTTAACTGCCTTGTTCAGGGGCAGAACGATTTTTACCTTGTCAGCTCGGGGATTCGATCAAGCAACCTTTCAGTTACTGGTCCGATGCTAACCACTAGGCTACCTGCCGCCCCTAGGCTACCTGCCGCCCCAAGGCTACCTGCCACCCCTAGGCTACCTGCAGCCCCTATCTAATTGGAAATCAATTTCCAATATCATATTGTATGTTATAAACACATCTCTGGAAGGTGTGCACAAATCAAATCAAAGTTTATTTGTCACGTGCGCCGAATACAACAGGTGTTGTAGACCTTACAGTGAAAAGCTTTCTTACAGGCTCTAACCAATAGTGCAAAAAAGGTATTAGGTGTAAGTAAAGAAATAAAACAACAGTAAAAAGACAGGCTATATATAGTAGTGAGGCTATAAAAGTAGCGAGGCTACATACAGCCACTGGTTAGTCAGGCTGATTGAGGTAGTATGTACATGTAGATATGGTTAAAGTGACTATGCATATATGATGAACAGAGAGTAGCTACTTCAAGGTATTGGAGTGGACATCACAAATCCCTGACCTCAATCCTATAGAACATTTGTGGGCAGAACTGAAAAAGCATGTGCGAACAACGCCTACAAACCTGACTCAGTTACACCAGCTCTGTCAGGAGGAATGGGACAAAATTCATCCAACTTATTGTGGGAAGCTTGTGGAAGGCTATGAGAAACATTTGACCCAAGTTAAACAATTTAAAGGCAATGCTACCAAATACTAATTGAGTGTATGTAAACTTCTGACCCACTGGGAATGTGATGAAAGAAATAAAAGCTTAAATAAATCACTCTACTCTAATTTTTACTAGGATTATATGTCAGGAATTGAGAGTTTAAATGTATTTGGCTACGGTATGTAAACTTCTGACTTCAACTAAGTACATTTTAGAAATTCCATTTACTTGTGATACTTAAATATATTAAAAACCAAATACTCAAGCCGTATTTTACTCGGTGAGTCATTTTCTATTAAGATATATTTACTTTTACTCAAATATGACAATTTAGTACTTTTTCCACCAATGCTGCTTGACCTGGGCTGGAGCACACCGGTAGTGCGTTCAAGCACCTTAAATGATCTACTACTATAGATCCTGCACCTCTTATAGAATATTAACTTAAAAGTTCCTGCACAAAATACCCAAGATTCAGACTCCTAATTATCCTTACACCTCTGAAGACTAGCCACTTCCATAACACTCAAAAGTTGGTTTCTCCTTCAACCGATTGTAGGATAGAACCCCTACACTACTGGGGTGCTAATTATTTCACTAAATCAAGAGAAGGCTAAGTGTTTACTATATAAAAATGCTTTTATTTTTCAAAAATATGTAATTTTTTGTTGTTGAACAAAATAGGTCAAAAGTCCAATTATAAAATACAACATCTCTAATTAAATACAAATAAGTGTACAAGATAACATAATAAAACCAATACAAATCTAAAAGTAATTAAAAAGTTTAATTAAATAACCCAAAATACAATTGCACTGCATTCACAGTGGGAAAGTGTCCTGGCATTTTCTATTGTATATCCCACTCTGAAGGTTGCAATACTATGCTGTTCTTTCCTTGTATTTCTGCCTGATTGGAACCTGCTTTCTGAACACAAATTTTCTTAGTCCTGTTCAGATGCACACGAGTGGCTTCAAGACACCCCGTGGTACAATGCCTGTGTCCCTCCTGATAAAAAAAAGAATCCTGGTGATGACAAAGAGAGCAAGGGGAGAATACAGTACAAGGCCATCAATCGTCCTACCCCTTGGCTCTGGACTTCCTCTAGCTGATTGCTCGGTCTCTGACGTACAGTAGGAGAAAAGAACAGCGCTATTTGGTCTATTGTACTGTATCCGCCTTGGGGAGGGCCATATAGGTAGGTAGGTCATATTCTGCATCCCAAATGGCACCCTATTCCCTATATAGTCCACTCCTTTTGACCAGAGCCCAAAATACAATTACTGTATAGACTAGAGGGAAAATGCATCATTACTCACAACCCACAGGAGGAGGCAATTATTCAGTCCTGCTTTTTGTAGCCATGTCAAGGACAGTGGGTGGAGGGCATCAATTACGCCAGTGTGTGTGTTTGAGTGTGTCAGAGCGCATCTGCTCGCCGCGGTGACTCAGAGATTTAGGCTCCGTGGAAGCCACCGTTCACACTGCCCACAAGACCGTTTCCATTGATGATGCATTCCTGAATCCAGCAGCACAGTGGGATGTGTGAGTTACACACAGTTTGCGTCCCAAATGGGTCAAAAGTAGTGCACTATGTAGGGAATAGGGTACCATTTCAAATCAAATCAAAGTTTATTTGTCACGTGCGCAGAATACAACAGGTGTAGACCTTACAGTGAAATGCTTACTAACAGGCTCTAACCAATAGTGCGGGAAAAAAGGTGTGTGTGTGTGTGTGTGTGTGTGTGTGTGTGTGTGTGTGTGTGTGTGTGTGTGTGTGTGTGTGTGTGTGTGTGTGTGTAGGTAAGTAAAGAAATAAAACAACAGTAAAAATACATTTGAAAATAAGAGTAGCAAGGCTCTATACAGACACCGGTTAGTCAGGCTTATTGAGGTAGTGTGTACATGTAGGTATAGTTAAGGAGACTATGCATATATGATGAACAGAGAGTAGCAGTAACGTAAAAAGAGGGGTTGGCGGGTGGTGGGACACAATGCAGGTAGCTGAGTTAGCCAATGTGCGGGAGCACTGGTTGGTCAGGCCATTTAAGTAGTATGTACATGAGTGTATCGTTAAAGTGACTATGCATATAAGATAAACAGAGAGTAGCAGGGGGGGGGTTGTTACCTGTTCAGGAGTCTTATGGCTTGGGGGTAAAAACTGTTGAGAAGCCTTTTTGTCCTAGACTTGGCACTCCGGTACCGCTTGCCATGCGGTAGTAGAGGGAACAGTCTATGACTAGGGTCTTTGACCATTTTTAGGACCTTCCTCTGACACCGCCTGGTGTAGAGGTCCTGGATGGTAGGCAGCTTTGCCCCAGTGATGTACTGAGCCGTATGCACGCGGGACCCATCTACAGATACCAAACTGTGATGATCTGCTACGGTGCTTGGGGATTGTGTCCACAACGTTTCAATGTCTTATAAAATGGGTATGGTCTATCGTAATCCTACAAGACATGTGAACTCCCAGACAATAGCTAAATTTACATCAAAGATCTAAGAGAAAAGGTTGCTTTTTTTCAGTGAGTCATTACATGCACTAGTGAATGAAAACAACAACATAGCAACTCACAACAGGTGTCATGTGACTTATGTCTACTAAAGACAGGGAATCAGACAGTCCCATACAGAAAGCCTACGCTCAGAGTGAAGTTTTCCCCAGGTACGAACCCCAGATCCACGTCTACGGGAAATTTCTACCTACTCCCCTAAGGACTGTTAGGTTCTTATTTTTCAGAGTAAATAACTCACAGACACTAGAGAAGCCACGTTTATTCATTCCCCAAAGGTTCTGTACAGCTGAAAACAGACAACTCAACATTTGTCCCACTCAGATATATTTATCCCACTTAAGACACTCCTCCTTCTTACAGTGTATGGCTCCACAGGAAAGAAGGTAACCATATACTAACCCTGATTACTCCCTTAAGGGGAACTGACCTCACCCCTCACCTCCTCCCTCAACCCCTCCAACTAATCCACCAATATCCATCTGTCTTAACCTATATCAACACATCGCTATCCTCTCCTCCATCAACACATTCCAAAGCCTTCTTCAGAGAACCATTAACTTTCTCCTTTGATTCTATGATTCTTCTCTATCATTTATTTAATATCTCAATGTTCAGAATGTCAAACCCAACAGTACCAACATTATAGGAGCATATCAAATTGAGTGTCAAATGAAAGCTACTTCTATATTTTGGGGAAATGGAGGCATAGGAAATGGTTGAAAAATGTATCTATCTTAAAAATGAGTTAAGTAATGCTTTGATTTCTGGTCAAACATATGGAAAAGGGGTCTTAGAAAATGTCTACCAGAAAAAAGTATTAAAAAAAGGTATTAGAAATAAATCTAAATACAATCATGTTGAAGTGAAGACCCCTAACAACTAATATCAACAGATATTTCGTTTTGGATAAATTATTTGCCTTCTGTAACAAACATTGCCTTGTGCCTTGTAATTCCGTTACCAATTTTTTTTAATATCTTTAATATATCTTCACATTTCTCTGCAGCATGAGCAGGGAGGATAATGAAAGTTACACAAGTAACAATTAAGAAGGTAGACCAGCTTGGACGCTATACCGTATACCAGAGTATTTGGAAACATTATGAGACGAAGAACGCAATGTGCTTTATCTCACCTGTCACATTATTATGAAGCTTATGGTAGTCCCCAGTCACGCGTCACATGGTGTTGGTTTACAAGCATACAATGACGAGAGACCAGAGCCTTGTGAGTCACTTACTGTTGTGCAGCATGCGCCAGGTGATGACAGTATGGAATTCACAACTAAATGTTTGCCAGCTAGATATCTTATAACTATTCAATTAACGGTCTAAAATGTGCTAAATTCTCTAAGTTGTGTATTTGGTTTGCTAATTTAGTAGCTAGTTAGCTATCTAGCTGAGTTGTTAGCTTCTTTCTTAAATCAAGCTTTCGCTTGGTAACAGCAGAGGATCCCCTCCTGGATCAAGAGCCTTGCTGGCTAATATTTGTTTCATGCGTGAGGTAAACTGTGAGTAGTATTTTTGAGTTATTTGTATACTTGTGTAGTTTAGGTCAGAAACTGTACTAAATTTTGGCAATGCGCTTCTTTGCATTCTCTTTGGGATTTTACATGTACTTAGTATTAGCATTCCTAACCTTCGGATTACAGAGTATAAGTGGGGTTTGAAGACAGTGCTCCTTGTGTTCAGTGTCGGTATTACCCAATATCCTGGTATGACACAAGGTCGGTATGAAGGTATGACAATCTGGATACCGCCCAAGCCTAGTTAAACTGATATATCATTTTTTAATTTATTATTAAATTATTAAAACTCAGAATTCTGTTACCCATTCAGTAACATAATTACTGAAAAAAATCTATAATGGAATACTGCAATTCAATTGGCTACAATGGGAAATCAGAGTACAGAAATCAAGTTCAGCTCATCTCTCTCTCACCCATGAGCCCCCTCTTTCCATTTACTATAACCAGCATCTGCACCTCCTGAGCACTGACCGACAAAGAACATCCATGGAAGTTAAAAAGTAGTTTAAATTTGGTCAGTCCGCCCCGGCCTTGATTTCAACACCCACAGATGTTTTTTGATCTGGTCCGGACCGGCCTTGATTTCAACGTCTACAGATGTAGATTTTTGGTCCGGACTGGCCCAAACGTAGACGTCCATGATTGGTGACAGACCAAATTGGAACCAATCATAGACAACAATGTTTCACAAGTTTGGACAGCACATTCCAGTGAAGCACAGTAGCGTGCGGTACAGTAAAAGTAGTGAATAATGTATAATGTACTGTACTCTACAGTACTGTGATGTCTAAACTTGTGAAACATAGATGTTTTTTCTGCAGACATCTTTGAATCTTAATTTGAAGCCTACCATGTCTTCAGAAAGTATTTATACCCCTTGATTTAAAAGAAAAATCTAAATTGATTAAATTGTTTTGTTTATCTCCCCCATCTACACACAATAAACCATAATAAAGTTAAAACAATATTTGAGATATTTTTGCAAATGTATTGCAAATTAAATACAGAAATCTCTAATGTATATAAGTATTCACACCTCTGAGTCAATACTTTGCAGAAACACCTTTGGCAGTGATAACAGCTGAGTCTTTCTGGGTAAGTCTCTAAGATCATTCCACACCTGGGTAGTGCAACATTTGCCCATTATTCTTTTCAAAATTCTTCAAGCTCTGTCAAATTGGTTGTAGATCATTGCTAGACAACCACACAGGGTCTTGCCATATATTTTCAAGTAGATTTAAGACAAAACTGTTACTTGACCACTCATTCACTGACTTCTTGGTAAGCAATAGTGTAGATTTGGCCTTAACGATTACAAACATACTCATAACATGATGCAGCCTCCACTATGCTTGAAAATATGGAGTGGTACTCAGTAATCAAATCAGATGCTATTTGTCACATGTGCCGAATACAACAGGTAGACCTTACAGTGAAATGCTTACTTACACGCCCTTAACCAATAATGAAGTTAAGAAAACACTTTAAAAGTAAGAGATAAAAGTAACAAATAATTAAAGAGCAGCAGTAAAATAACAATAGTGAGTCTATATAGGGGGTACCGGAACAGAGTCAATGTGCGGGGGCATCGGTGTCAAGGTAATATGTACATGTAGGTAGAGTTATTAAAGTGACTATACATAGATAATAGCAGAGAGTAGCAGCAGCGTAGAAAGGGGGGGGTGCAAAAGGTCTGGGTAGCCATTTGATTAGACGTTCAGGAGTCATATGGCTTGGGGATAGAAGCTGTTTAGAAGCCTCTTGGACCTAGACTTGGCGCTCCAGTACCACTTGCCATGCGGTAGCAGAGAGAACAGTCTATGACTAGGGTGGCTGGAGTCTTTGACAATTGTTAGGGCCATCCTCTGCCACCATCTGGTGTAGAGGACCTGGATGGCAGGAAGCTTGGCCTCGGTGATGTACTTGGCCATAGGCACTACCCTCTGTAGTGCCTTGCGGTCGGAGGACGAGCAGTTGCCATACCAGGCAGTGATGCAACCCGTCAGGATGCTCTCGATGGTGCAGCTGTAAAACCTTTCGAGAATCTGAGGACCCATGCCAAATCCTTTCAGTCTCCTGAGGGGGAATACGTTTTGTCGTGCCCTCTTCACGACTGTCATGGTGTGCTTGAACCATGTTAGATTGTTGGTGATGTAGACGCCAAGGAACTTGAAGCACTCAACCTGTTCCACTAGCTTCCCTTTGTACTCTGTAATGGTTTGCAAGCCTTGCCACATCCGACAAGCGTCAGGAGTCTGTGTAGTACAATCTGATCTTAGTCCTGTATTGACGCTTTGCCTGTTTGATGGTTCGACGGAGGGCATAGGGGGATTTCTTATAAGCTTCCGGGTTAGAGTCCCGCTCCTTGAAAGCGGCAGCTCTACCCTTTAGCTAATGTGTTGTATTGGATTTGCCCCAAAGGTAACACTTTGTACTCAGGACAAAAAGCTTAATTGATTTGCAACAATTTCTGTAGTATTAATTTAGTGCCTTGTTGAACACGATGCATGTTTTTGGAATATTTTTATTCTGTACAGACTTCCTAATTTTCACTCTGTCAATCAGGTTGGTATTGTGGAGCAACTACAATGTTGTTGAGTCATCCTCAGTTTTTTCCTATCACAGCCATTAAACTCTGTAACTGTTTTAAAGTCACCATTGGCCTCATGATGAAATCCCTGAGAGGTTTCCTTCCTTCAAATGTGTTAAGAAAGATGCCTGTATCTTAGTAGTGACTGTAAGGGGAGCATAACCGGTGCCAGGGAAGTCAGACGCAGGAGAGCAGAACTAAGTAATAGCCGAAGCAGTTTAATAGCAAAACCAACGGCATAAAGAGTAACCAGACATCGTACAAAATCCATCGCGCACCAGTCAACATGTGCAAAAGCACTTACAATAAACAATCCCACACAAATACATGGGGGGAACAGAGGGTTAAATACACATCAAGTAATTGAGGGAATTGAAACCAGGTGTGAGGAAAAACAAGACAAAACAGATGGAAAATGAAAAATGGATCGATGATGGCTAGAAGACCGGCGATGCCGACTGCCGAGTGCCGCCTGAACAAGGAGAGGAGCCGACTTCGGTGGAAGTCGTGACAGTACCCCAGTACGCACTGGAAGGGGGAGAGGTTAGTGGAGGAGTGGCGGAGTGAGTTCTGAGCCATCTCGGCCCAGGGCACGAACGCTGCCCATTCCCAACACCGATCCTATCAATACGATAGCAGAAACCTGCCCACATCCTGGTTCACTCTCTCCACCTGCCCATTACTCTCGGGATGAAACCAAGAGGTAAGGCCGATCGAGACCCCCAGACAATCCATGAACGCCTTCCAGACCGTCGAAGTGAACTGGGGACCTCGATCAGACACTATATCCTCAGGCACCCTGTAGTTCCGTAAGAAGTGCGTAAACAAGGCCTCCGCAATCTGTAGGGCCATAGGGTGACCGGGCAGAGGGAGGGGACTGCAGGACTTAGAGAACCGACCAGGATGGTGTTACTCTGTGGGGGGGGGGGGGGGTGTAGGGGGGTGTAGCTTCCCTCTGGGCAGGTTCCTAGGAGCCTTGCACTGGGCGCACACCGAGCAGGCGGAAACATAAACCCTCACGTCCTTGGCCAAGGTAGGCCACCAGTACATCCCAACCATACAGTGCACCGTCCGACCAATCCCAGGATGACCAGAGGAGGGTGACATGTGGGCCCAATAGATCAACCGGTCACGGACAGCAGACGGAACGTACAGACGCCCATCGGGGCACTGGAGGGGAGTGGGCTCTGCACGTAACGCCTGCTCAATGTCCGTGTCCAGCTCCCACACTACCCGGCGCCACCAGGCAGGAGGCCAGGAATGGGATCCATGGGCCGCTCCTCTGTGTCATACAGTCGGGGACAGTGAGTCTGCCTTCACGTTTTGGAAACCTGGTGTGAAGGGGGAAAAAAAACAGGTGAAAAACATGCCCCACCTTGCCTGGTGAGAGTTCAGTCTCCTAGCTGCCCGGATGTACTCCAGATTGCAGTGGTCAGTCCAGATGAGAAAATGGTATTCAACCCCCTCAAGCCAATGTCTCCACGCCATCACAGCCTTGACGACAGCCAACAGCTCCCGGTCCCCCGCTTCTAAGTTTCACTCCACCGGGCTGAGCTTCGGTGGCGTACCCGACCGCTGAGAGAGCACGCGTCGACCTCCACTGTGAACGCAAAAGAGGGATCCGGATGGTCCAGCATGGGAGCCGAGGTAAACAGAGCCCTCAGGTGACCAAAAGCCCTGTCCGCCTCAGCTGACCACTGCAAAAGTACCGGGCCCCCCCTTCAGCAATGAGGTAATGGGAGCCGCTACCTCACCAAAACCCTGGATAAACCTCCAGTAGTAATTGGCAAACCCTAGGAACAGCTGGACTTACTTTACTATGGTGGGAGTCGGCCAATTACGCACGGCTGAGATGCGGTCACTCCATCTCCACCTGAGGTGGAAATGCGGTACCCTAGGAGACGGACTGTTGGAAGAACAGGCATTTCTCAGCCTTGGTGTACAGGTCATGCTCCAACAGTCGACCTAGCACCTTGCGCACCAGGGACACATGCTCGGGGCGTGTAGGGGGAGTATATTAGAATGTCATCAATATACACCACTACCCCCTGCCCATGCACGTCCCTGAAAATCTGGTCTACAAAGGCTTGGAAAACTGATGGAGCATGACGAGGTACTCATAATGCCCTGAGGTCGTACTGAATGCAGTCTTCCACTCGTCTCCCTCCCGGATACGCACCAGATTGTAAGCACTCCTGAGATCAAGTTTGATGAAGAAGCGTGCTCCGTGCATTGACTCAATTGCCGTGGCGATAAAAGGTAGCGAGTAACTGTACTCGATAGTCAATACATGGGCGCAGACCTCCATCCTTCTTCACAAAAAATAAACTTGAGGAGACGGGTGAAGTGGAGGACCGAATGTACCCCTGACGCAGGGATTCGGAGACATATGTTTCCATAGCCACTGTCTCCGCCTGTGACAGGAGATACACGTGACTCCTGGGAAATTCGGCGTCTACCAGGAGATTTATCGCAAAATCCCTCCATCGATGGGGTGGTAATTGAGTCGCCTTCTTTTTGGAGAAGGCGAGAGCCAAATCGGAATATTTGGGGGGAATGCGCACGGTGGAGACCTGGTCTGGACTTTCCACCGTAGAAGCACCAACGGAAACCCCTAAACACCTCCCTGAGCACTCTGGCGACCGTTGCCATGAAACAGTGGGGTCATGACAAGCTAACCAGGGTAGGCCTAGCACCATGGGAAACGCAGGAGAGTCAATGAGAAAGAGACTGATTCTCTCCGTGTGACCCCCTGCGTCCCCATGCCCAGAGGAGTGGTGGCCTCCCTAGTCAACCCTGACCCTAATGGTCGACTATCTCAAGGCGTGAACCGGGAAGGGCATATCCACAGGAACGATAGGGATCCGTAAACTATGGGGATAGAACCAACAGACCCCGATCTGGACGTCCGCGGGTAGCCAGCAGGTTATCCAGCCGAATGAACAGGTCCACCAGCTGGTCGAATGTGAGGGTGGTGTCCCTGCAAGCTAACTCTCGACGGACTTCCTCGCGCAAACCACAGCGATAGTGGTCGAACAGGGCCCTGTCGTTCCATCCCACACCGACGGCCAGGGTCCGAAAGTCCAAAGCGAACTCCTGTGCTCTTCTTGTCCCCTGCCGCAGGTGGAAAAGACATTAACCCGCCACTCTACCCTCGGGTGGGTGGTCGAAGACTGCCCGGAAACAACGGGTGAACTCCTCAAAGTGGTCCATCACCGCATCTCTTTCCACCCACACGGCGTTGGCCCACTCCAGGGCTTTCCCCGAGAGGCATGAGACGAGGGCGGACACCCTTTCACGGCCCGAAGGAGCCAGGTGGACGGTTGCCAACATGTGCTCCAACTGCAGCAGGAAACCCTGACAGCGTACAGCCGTCCCATCGTACTCCCCGGGGAGGGCGAAGTGAATCACACTGGAACCGGGTCCAGGGGTAGCGAGTAGTGGAGGCCCCTGTTGTGCTGGTGGAGGTACTGAAGGCACTCTCAGTCTCTCCCAGCGGTCCATAGCTTGGACGACGCGGTCCATGGCGGCGCCGAGATTGTGGAGCATTGCTGTGTCTTCCTGGACAAGCTCCTCGACCCACATACCATAGAACTGCCAAAGGGGGAGGAGTTGCAGTTTACTGCAGAGATAGCCTGCAAAGTAATGTCATACTTTCCAGGTCCATACCCAAACAGTTCGAACTACTAATTTTGAAAATTACTCTCTCCAGAAATAAGTCTCTCACGGTTGCCGCCTGTTACCGACCCCCCTCAGCTCCCAGCTGTGCCCTGGACACCATTTGTGAATTGATCGCCCCCCATCTAGCTTCAGAGTTTGTTCTGTTAGGTGACCTAAACTGGGATATGCTTAACACCCCGCCAGTCCTACAATCTAAGCTAGATGCCCTCAATCTCACACAAATCATCAAGGAACCCACCAGGTACAACCCTAACTCTGTAAACAAGGGCACCCTCATAGACGTCATCCTGACCAACTGGCCCTCCAAATACACCTCCGCTGTCTTCAACCAGGATCTCAGCGATCACTGCCTCATTGCCTGTATCCGCTACGGAGCCGCAGTCAAACGACCACCCCTCATCACTGTCAAACGCTCCCTAAAACACTTCTGTGAGCAGGCCTTTCTAATCGACCTGGCCCGGGTATCCTGGAAGGACATTGACCTCATCCCGTCAGTTGAGGATGCCTGGTCATTCTTTAAAAGTAACTTCCTCACCATTTTAGATAAGCATGCTCCGTTCAAAAAATGCAGAACTAAGAACAGATACAGCCCTTGGTTCACCCCAGACCTGACTGCCCTCGACCAGCACAAAAACATCCTGTGGCGGACTGCAATAGCATCGAATAGTCCCCGTGATATGCAACTGTTCAGGGAAGTCCGGAACCAATACACGCAGTCAGTCAGGAAAGCTAAGGCCAGCTTCTTCAGGCAGAAGTTTGCATCCTGTAGCTCCAACTCCAAAAAGTTCTGGGACACTGTGAAGTCCATGGAGAACAAGAGCACCTCCTCCCAGCTGCCCACTGCACTGAGGCTAGGTAACACGGTCACCACTGATAAATCCATGATTATCGAAAACTTCAATAAGCATTTCTCAACGGCTGGCCATGCCTTCCGCCTGGCTACTTCAACCTCGGCCAACAGCTCCGCCCCCCCCGCAGCTCCTCGCCCAAGCCTCTCCAGGTTCTCCTTTACCAAAATCCAGATAGCAGATGTTCTGAAAGAGCTGCAAAACCTGGACCCGTACAAATCAGCTGGGCTTGACAATCTGGACCCTCTATTTCTGAAACTATCTGCCGCCATTGTCGCAACCCCTATTACCAGCCTGTTCAACCTCTCTTTCATCTCGTCTGAGATCCCCAAGGATTGGAAAGCTGCCGCAGTCATCCCCCTCTTCAAAGGGGGAGACACCCTGGACCCAAACTGTTACAGACCTATATCCATCCTGCCCTGCCTATCTAAGGTCTTCGAAAGCCAAGTCAACAAACAGGTCACTGACCATCTCGAATCCCACCGTACCTTCTCCGCTGTGCAATCTGGTTTCCGAGCCGGTCATGGGTGCACCTCAGCCACACTCAAGGTACTAAATGACATCATAACCGCCATCGATAAAAGACAGTACTGTGCAGCCGTCTTCATCGACCTTGCCAAGGCTTTCGACTCTGTCAATCACCATATTCTTATCGGCAGACTCAGTAGCCTCGGTTTTTCGGATGACTGCCTTGCCTGGTTCACCAATTACTTTGCAGACAGAGTTCAGTGTGTCAAATCGGAGGGCATGCTGTCCGGTCCTCTGGCAGTCTCTATGGGGGTGCCACAGGGTTCAATTCTCGGGCCGACTCTTTTCTCTGTGTATATCAATGATGTTGCTCTTGCTGCGGGCGATTCCCTGATCCACCTCTACGCAGACGACACCATTCTATATACTTTCGGCCCGTCTTTGGACACTGTGCTATCTAACCTCCAAACAAGCTTCAATGCCATACAACACTCCTTCCGTGGCCTCCAACTGCTCTTAAACGCTAGTAAAACCAAATGCATGCTTTTCAACCGGTCGCTGCCTGCACCTGCATGCCCGACTAGCATCACCACCCTGGATGGTTCCGACCTAGAATATGTGGACGTCTATAAGTACCTAGGTGTCTGGCTAGACTGCAAACTCTCCTTCCAGACTCATATCAAACATCTCCAATCGAAAATCAAATCAAGAGTCGGCTTTCTATTCCGCAACAAAGCCTCCTTCACTCAAGCCGCCAAGCTTACCCTAGTAAAACTGACTATCCTACCGATCCTCGACTTCGGCGATGTCATCTACAAAATGGCTTCCAACACTCTACTCAGCAAACTGGATGCAGTCTATCACAGTGCCATCCGTTTTGTCACTAAAGCACCTTATACCACCCACCACTGCGACTTGTATGCTCTAGTCGGCTGGCCCTCGCTACATATTCGTCGCCAGACCCACTGGCTCCAGGTCATCTACAAGTCTATGCTAGGTAAAGCTCCGCCTTATCTCAGCTCACTGGTCACGATGGCAACACCCATCCGTAGCACGCGCTCCAGCAGGTGTATCTCACTGATCATCCCTAAAGCCAACACCTCATTTGGCCGCCTTTCGTTCCAGTACTCTGCTGCCTGTGACTGGAAAGAATTGCAAAAATCGCTGAAGTTGGAGACTTTTATCTCCCTCACCAACTTCAAACATCAGCTATCTGAGCAGCTAACCGATCGCTGCAGCTGTACATAGTCTATTGGTAAATAGCCCACCCTTCTTCACCTACCTCATCCCCATACTGTTTTTATTTATTTACTTTTCTGCTCTTCTGCACACCAATATCTCTACCTGTACATGACCATCTGATCTTTTATCACTCCAGTGTTAATCTGCAAAATTGTAATTATTTGCCTACCTCCTCATGCCTTTTGCACACATTGTATATAGACCCCCCCTTTGTTTTCTACTGTGTTATTGACTTGTTAATTGTTTACTCCATGTGTAACTCTTTGTTGTATGCTCACACTGCTATGCTTTATCTTGGCCAGGTCGCAGTTGCAAATGAGAACTTGTTCTCAACTAGCCTACCTGGTTAAATAAAGGTGAAATAAAATAAAATTAAATAAATAAATACCAGGGGCACCTGCTCCTGCTGACTCCATATTCGGGTGTGGGATTCTGTAAGGGGTGCATAACCGGTAGCAGGGAAGTCAGACGCAGGAGAGCAGAACTAAGTAATAGCCCAAGCAGTTTAATAGCAAAACCAACGGCATAACATGAGTAGAACATGTGCACAAGCACTTACAATAAACAATCCCACACATGGGGGGGACAGATGGTTAAATATTTGAGTGAATTGAAACCAGGTGTGAGGAAAAACAAAACAAAACAAAACACATGGAAAATGGATCGATGATGGCCAGAAGATCGGTGACGCCGAGCGCCGCCCGAACAAGGAGAGGATCCGACTTCGGCGGAAGTCATGACAGTGACTGGGTATATTGATACACCATCCAAAGTGTAATTAATAACTTCATCATGCTCAAAGGGGAATTCAATGTCGGCTTTTTTTCATTTTTACCTATTTACCAATGGGTGCCTATCTTTGCGAGACATTGGAAAACCTCCCAGATCTTTGAGGTTGAATCTGTGTTTGAAATTCACTGCTTGACTGAGGGACCTTACAGATAATTGTAGGTGTGGCGTACAGAGATGAAAAAAAATCATGTTAAACACCGTTATTGCACACAGAGGGAGTCCCTTTAGGTATTGAATACATTTCAGATTCTTGATTTTTCATTCATTTGTAAATATTTTGAAATAATAATTACACTTTGACATTATGGGGTACTGTGACAAAAATAATATATTTCTGTATTTCATTTTCAATAAATTAGCAAAAATGTCTAAAAGTATGTTTTCACTTTGTTATTATGCATTGTTTTGTGTAGACGAGTGAGAAAAACAAAACAATTGAATAAATTTTTAATTCAGGCTGTAACACAACAAAATGTGGGGGAAAAATCAAGGGGTATGAATACTTGCTGAAGTCAATGTCTACGCTCCAAATTAAGATTCAAAGATGCCTGCAGAAAGAATGTATAAGTTTCACAAGTTTGGACATCACAGTACAGCACAGTAGAGATAAATACAATTCAATCATTTTAAATCCCGGATTTAAACCAACAACAAAAAATTTAAAAAGGGGTGTGAATACTTTCTGAAAGCAATGTATTTAACAAAACTGAGGGAGATTTGACTGTAATTCTGTTAACAATCTTTGCATCTACACAGTTCTTCCATTATTTGTTTTTGTGAAATGATCTGCGTAAATAGTTCAAAGTAGTCCTTGGGCATAGAGTTCTATGGTTTTGTCACGTTTGTTGTATGGAGAAGACCAAGGCGCAACGTGATATACATACATTCTTCTTTAATTAAGAAAGAACACTGAAAAAACTAACAAAATAACCAAACAAACCGTGAAGCTAAATATGAGAAGTGCAGACAGGCAACTAAACATAGAATAAGATCCCACAAATACCCTATGGAAAAATGGCTACCTAAATATGGTCCCCAATCAGAGACAACGATAGACAGCAGCCTCTGATTGGGAACCAATTCAGGCCACCATAGATTTACATATACCTAGACTTACAAAAAACCCTAGATATACAAAAAAAACTAGACAATACAAAAACTAACATACCCACCCTAGTCACACCCTGACCTGACCAAAATAATAAAGAAAACTAAGGAAACTAAGGTCAGGGCGTGACAGGTTTTTGAAATAAAATGGTTTTGGTTTCACGTAAAGAACCAGTCAAAAGATTGGACACCTCTACTCATTCATGGGTTTTTAAAAACATTTTTTGTTGAATTAATTGTGAAGACATCAAAACGATGAAATCATGTAGTAAAAAAAACAAGTGTTAAACAAATCTAAATATATTTCAGATTTTAGATTCTTCAAAGTTTGCCACCCTTTGCTTTGATGACAGCTTTTCACACTCTTGGCAATCTCAACTAGCTTCCCCTGGAATGCTTTTCCAACAGTCTTGAAGGAGTTCCCACATATGCTGAGCACTTTTTGGCTTATTTTCCTTCACTCTGCTGTCCAACTCATCCCAAACCATCTCAAAAGGTTGGATGATTGTGGAGGCCAGCTCAACTGATGCAGCAGTCCATCACTCTCCTTCTTGGTCAAATAGCCCTTACACAGTCTGGAAGTGTGTTTCAGGTCATTGTCCTGTTGAGAAATCAAATGGTAGTCCTACTAAACGCAAACCAGATGGGATGGCATATCACTGCAGAATGCTGTGGTAGCCACACTGGTTAAGTGTGCCTTGAATTCTAAATAAATCACAGACAGTTTCAATGCAAAGCACCCCCACACCATCACACCTCCATGCTTCACGGTGGGTACCACACATGCGGAGATCATCTGTTCACCTACTCCGCGTCTCACAAAGACACAGCGCTTGGAACCAAAAATCTCACATTTGGACTCATCATACCAAAGGACAGATTTCCACTGGTTAAATGTCCATTGCTTTTGTTTCTTGGCACAAGCAAGTTTCTTATTATTATTTGTGTCCTTTAGTAGTGGTTTCTTTGCAGCAATTCGACCATGAAGGACTGATTCATGCAGTCTGCTCTGAACAGTTGATGTTGAGATGTCTGTTACTTGAACTCTGTAAAGCATTTATTTGGGCTAAGATTTCTGAGGCTGGTAACTAATGAACTTATCCTCTGCACCAGAGGTAACTCTGGTTCTTCCTTTCCTGTGGCGGTCCTCACCCCTACCTTGTCAACACTACAACACTAACACTGCTCAAACGCATTAAGAAGGAAAGAAATACCACAAATTAACAAGGCACACCTGTTAATTGAAATGGATTCCAGGTGACAACCTCATGAAGTTGGTTGAGAGAATGTCAAGAGTGTGCAAAGCTGTCATCAAGGCAAAGGGTGGCTAATTTTGAAGAATCTCAAATATATTTTGATTTGTTTAACACTTTTTTGGTTACTGCATTATTCCATGTGTTATTTCATAGTTTCTATGTCTTCACTAGAAAATAGTGAAAATAAAGAAAACCCTTGGAATGATTCCTTTACTGTGGAATTGCCCTAGTTTTACATCACCAATACATGGATAGCCTAACCCGAACTAATGAGTCATCATAGACACCATCAATCCCACAATGCAACTCCTCATTGGGGGGGTTCACGTTTTTTCCCCATGACATGGTAAAAAAAACTCAAGCATAGATTGCTAATTTTTGTAATTGGCACACAGAAACTAGAGTCCATGAGAACTTGGTCTAATAGAATTGCACCGATTGGCCTACAGGGGGCACTGCTATAAGCATTCTCACATATCCACCGCCCCGTTTGACAGAGACTTGAAACTTTGTATTGTAACGGTTTTGACTTGAGGTTATTGTTTATAGGGGTGCCAGGTAGGTTGTATCTACCAGAGAAAATATTGGTTTCTCCTTTTGGTTTGGGAGGGAATGAGTCCCATCTGGTCCGTCAAGTCTACACCAATACAAAAGGACATATGTCAAAGTCAGGATGGAAATACACTTTTCATAAACCCTTAACACATTGGAAATAACTTCAAAAACAACTGTATTCTTTTGCATGGGTTGTATTACCAATATAAATGATCACACACACATAATAATAACAACAATGAGTTCTGGTTCTTCCAGAAAAGTCCTGTACCTCGGGCCTAAAAAGAGTCCAGCCCGGTAAAGAAGTTTAGGGAACTCAAGTGACCTTACTCACGCAACGGTTGTCCGTTCATACAAGTGTAGTGTAAACCCAGTGTCAATCATACAATCAAAATAACAATTATTTTTCCACACAACTATAAAGCGTATCAAACCCTAATACGTCCTCACTTACAACTAACTACATAAATCATCACGGAATACATCACACCTAAACAAATGAAATACCGTATACAAAAAGATTGTGGTCAGTCAGACAATCCAATCTGCCAGCAGATCTCCAGAGGAGAAAAGCCACAAAGAACAACGGACTCCAACGGAAGCAAAGAGTGCATCCAATCCTGGGTAAACTTGCCATTAGGCTACAAAAGCACACTTTTAAATGCAACAAAACAAACGGAAGAGAGAAGCTTCAGAACTGAGGGTTGAACACATCCTCATTCACCTCTCCATCACAACCCCACTTTTGCGCAGCTGATGCTGGCTATTTAATTGGGAATTAAAGGGGAAGCGCCCTATTGGAAGGAGAATCACTGAGACGGTTCAGACAAATTCAGGGCCATCACAGTATGTACATGTCTTTACTCATGCTGAACAAATGTGCCTTCTTTTTTGAAAACCTTTCCCAATAACACATTCTGTATGTAGGCCCTTGGTATATATCTTAATTTAGTTTGAGAAAGGATAAGGGATTGGTTTAGAGATGACTGAGAAATGTCAGGTAAGTTTTGATAAAATAAAACCCTTTGAAAAACCACTTCACAATGGCCTATGAACTTGAAACGGTTTAGGGTATCAAAGACATTACCACGGTGAACCATGTTAACTTTGGCATTGATATCTTAAAAAAGAAGGCAAATATTAACGATTCACTTTTTGGACTATGTAACGCTAATGCTTAAAATAATCATAATTATTATTGACTAAAGTTAGATTCACTCTAAACTTGGTTTTTGGACTCATCACAATAATAATCATAGATGTATTTTATATAGCGCTTGTCATTACAAAGAGAATCTCAAAGACGCTGTAAAAAACAAATGCATGTAGAGATTTGGCAGGTCTTGGATGATGGTATTCCACAGCTTCAGATGATAAGGTGTTGTTCAGCCAGTCAGACAAATCAACAATCTGATTTTACATGTCCATTTAAACCACTGTAAATCCACTCCACAGTGGCCTATCAACTTGAAACTTGTCATCGCCATCATGGACATCACTAAGATTAACCACATTGAATTTGGTATTGATATATAAAAAAAGGAAACCATTCACAACTCATTATTTGCATATGTAACGCTAATGCTCAAAATCATCTGCAATCCTCATCTCCTCCTTTAGACTCATGATTGCACAAAGGAAGACAGTTCCTACATGATAGGCTTGCTTTGTTATCCAACTGATCTGGTGTCCTTTCCGTCATCCTGTTTCAATTGATGCTTTCTCTTTAAGTAAACAAACAATGTTAGTTGTTGTTCAGCTTTGACTTCCCTGGCCTTTGTGTGTGTGACTAAATGAGAGACAATAATAACACCATGTGTATTGAGAGCATATGTATTGAATAGATACAGTATGTAACAGCAACATACAGGCCAGGATTGTGGATACCGGATGGAACTAGGTCAGACTGAAGAACATCTCAGCTGAGGATGTCCAAGGTTAGGAGGGTATGCTATTCTTCAGAGACAGAAACCCACACACTCAAATGGAAATTCACACATACATCGACACGGGTACATCCATCCACCCACCCACCCACACACACACAATATTATGCACAGACCTACTAACACATTGTGACATGAAACCACACACTGACAACCTTATTGTATGTTGGCTAGGCTGTCTGTTACATACAGTAATGGTGTCAATGCAACCCAGCTAGGGCTCCACAGCAGATGAATGCATAACAAGCAGGCCTGTGAGCTCAAAGGGCAGGGGCAGCCAAGCACTAAATTAACTGCTTGTTTTAGCCTCTCGGAGGCTAGCTTAAGGATCAGTGCTTACCCTCAACCAGAAGGGAGAGGACAGCTCTCACTATCTGCATCCGTAAAGACACCCTTACTGTAAATAGTGCTCTACTTTAGACAAGGACCCAAAGGGCTCTGGTCAAAATAAGTGCAATATGGAGGGTATATGCTGCCATTTGTTACGCATCCACTGAGTGAGAAGGACATTTGAATTCTAAGAGGTATCTTATGAATAAAATGAAAGGACTTAGCCACTTGAAGTTTATCCATTGGCCTATGATGTGTGACCAATAGCAAGGCTCTGTGATTTCAGGGTTAATGTTGGAGATAGAGGGTGTGAAAACAACTGAATACATAGATGGCACCACTTCCCTATATAGTGCACTACTTTTCACCAGAGCCAAGCACTATGGGAATTAGGGTGCCATTTCGGACCTATTCTGGGCCCTGTACGTGGGAACGCAGGTTTCAGGTTGGGAAGAACACCTGATCATTTGTCACTGTCTTACATCGTATCACACCCTGCACATTCCTCCCAATTACCACCCTCTATAGTAGGCGGCAAGGTGAGAATAAGCTGCATTGTATTCGCAACCTGCAGTATCCAACGGTTTCTGTGAATAAACTACTGTGTAACTGTGCTGATGACATCACTTGACATCAACATAACACACCATACAGATGTATACTAAGCCTATAATAAACATTGATAGCCTATCAGATGTACACAATGTGGCATATTGATGTTAATTATTGTGAGTAGCCAATTGTTAACCTAGAGTAGGATGTTGTTGAATTTAAAGACAATATTTTGCCAATCATAGGTTAAACATAGACAGGTGCAGTAGTATAATAAGGCCTGCTTTTTTTATGTGTCCATAAGATAATAACACTTAGCATTTTGCAGTCTGTATTGTCATACATTTTCACACATCACCTTGCTGACCAACAGGTGAGAACAATGGCATCACTAAGTCTAGGCATCACAGTGTCTGCAGCCAACACTCAGTATGCATGCTTGCTTTGCTTATATTAAGGCTCCAAATACAAAGTATACATCATGGGATATAATATTACATTAGTAAATATAAAACTCCCACCAAGTCCCCCCCGTCCAGACACTGAATGTATGACTGTAAGCCGTCACTTTTTGGCAGCCTGAAACACATCACATTTCTCCCGCTGATCTAATCCGCTCTCGTGACTCACTCTCACCCATATTCATTCATTGCCATGGTTTTGACCAATGCCACTCCTCCTTGCACCGTCAGAGGCATCCAAACACTTGTTCACAATTACCTATATTAGCCTGTATATTACCGCTGCATCATGCATCCTGAAATTGACCACGTTGTGCCTGATATGTCGCATTTACACCGATTGCCAGGTCTCTTTATGCATTTTGCATGAATGTGATTATATTTCTATGGCTACAACTACATTGACGTTTAAATCAGGGTGTAATCTACGCAATCCTTTTTTCTCAGATCGAACCTCGTGAATTCAATTGCTGCAGTGCAGCTATCCATCCATTGAAACACATTATCAATGTCATGCATGAACATCAGTGATCAACATGCATAACAGGTGGCGTTGATAAACGAATGTGGTGAGGGGATTTCGGTTCCCGCTATGTTGTGTCACCTTTATCAGAAAACAGGCTAATGATTTTTTTTTTTAAACAGGTCATATCTGTCCACATGGATAGGCTATAACGAGGTAAACAAACGTATATATAGGCCTATCATGCAAGGTAGCCTCTGTCTATATATTTCTCAACAAGGACTAAGTTTATTTCAATCTTGAATCTGGGCATTCTTAATTTTGGTCAATGCTACTTGCGATCATATGGCAAAGGTAGACTATAATAACTCAAAAGGAGAAGTTGAATTGATAATCGATCACTTACACGAGATCAATGGGCGCCGGATGACTGCCAGCTACAGACTCCAAACAGAGCGCTCTCCCAGACACACAACGTGGGAGGATGCGTTCAGATACGTGTACAAGGGTAAACTTCCTCCACATATGTCTCTCAGATACTTTGACTGCCTTGCCTTCGGGTTATTTTCCCTACGCAGCGGTTGCAGCAGGGACCGTAGAAGAGTCACGAGGTTTGGATTACAGTGAGAGGGCGCAGACCCGCTGAGGTGAGACTTTACGTATAATTGTTCTCCTTGTGTTGATGATTCTCCTGCCAATTTCAAAAAAATATCTGGGTAGCATAAAACTGGAAAGATAGCCAGGCGCACCTTGTTCTTGGTGTCCCTGTCATGCAACGCGGTGAGATCCAGCTGCTGATTCCATCCTCTTGTCAGCACCTGGGCATGCTGTGAGATAGCCAATCAGAGAGCCTCAAGCCGACACCGGTACTCGAGGAGGCAGCGCGAGCCCTGCTACCGCAGAATTAACTCGCGCGGTGCGTTCATTCATAACGCTACTGGCACTCTGTTGAGATGTGCGTGCAGATACAAAGGCATGGTAAACTAATTAGACATGCAGTATCTCTCTGTCTCTCTTGGTGCCCGCTGGATCAAAGAACTCAATTAACACGAAATGAATATACAATTCTGCTGTGTAGGCTGGATGGTGAGCTGATAACGTTCATTGGACTTTGCTTTAGAAATCAGGGGGCGCAGTGCATATTCTCCATTCAAATTCAAATTCTTTCTTTTTATTCTCCATTCAAATTCAAATTCTTTCTTTCTAGTTTACCATTCTGCCATGCATGCAACCCCGAACAAACTGATGAGTAGGCTATAGAAAATTTGAAACTTTCATGTTATGCAAATGTGGGTAGAAGTAATTTAGAAGTTCAACAACTCAGTCTGTTCAAGCCAACCCCCAATGATAAATAACTGAGTCTTTACCAACCAAAACCTCATAAATCTGGATAAACATGAACATTCTACTATTTGGCCTCATCAAGTGGGGAGCAGAGTTAGTGTGTCAACATAGATTTTTCCCTCTGCTCTGAAAACATCACCATCTCAGCATAATCAATCGTTGTTCCTGCTGAATCAGGGCTTGGCACATAAACCCTCAGCAATGGATTGCGAAGCAGGGTGGGGGGTGAGCAGTGGCTGGGGTGGTGTGCAGAGATCTGGACAGAAGCCACAAAGGAGCCTAAAGGAGAAGGTGGAGGCTTTGTCTCTTTATCAACACTTGATCTGCTAGGAAAGTGCTGAGGAGAGCAATGTAGTGGAGAAAAAGAAGAAGACAGCAAAGCACTTTTGATTTCAGCAAAGAGAACAGCATGAATAAGATCCAGCCCATTTCCTCCTCCACTCTCTGACACCCACGACAGACAGACAGCTATGGTGCCTTACACAGATTAGATGTCCCTGTGGGGACCTCTGGGGCTTTTTCGTCCCTCTCTGTGTTCAAACTAGTATTACAGACTTTCAACACAAATGAAGAGTACTACACACAATCAAATAGGTTAACGCTGACAAAAAAATACTGTGCTGTGAACGGAAGCCTATAATGAAGGAAGTGGAGTGACAGAACTTTCTATTTCATCCCATATATACTGTGGGTTCCTGTCTATACCTGTATGCTTATGTTCTCTGAGGCAAGACTAAACCGTTAAAACACCAAACCAAGGATGCAGATTACTTCATCTTATTTATGAATACAAATATTTTCATATGTTTAAACAACATGTAAATGCAATATATCATGATGTGCGCACGCAATTAAAAGTAATAACTGTCTAAAAATATACCGTTCACATTCATGTTTTGCGTTGGATCTCTTCTTCATATCAAATTGAACAGAAGAACTCACAATTAATCACTAGCATTGTAGAAGTCCTTCATGTAGGCCCGAACCCCTATGACTCATCAGGACTAGTCATTGTGAAGATCTTTAAAGGATCCACAATTAATGTGTCCCAAAAATCACTTGTCTGGGACAGAGCGTCTTTATTACAGCCACTTTATTACATTCTCAGAAATACTTCATATTAGCTTCCAGTGAGTGTATGAAAAAAAATGCAGCTAATGAAGCGAACGGGAAGAGATAAGAAAGTTCATTAACTTCTATTGAATACCATCTACTTTATTTCCTTTGAGGACCAACTACAGTCGTTATCATGACATTAGCATTTGAATAATGAACATTAGATTGTCACCATCAACATTCTGTCATTACAATGGTTGTTAGGCTGTGATATAATATATAATATAATATATAATATAATATATATATATAATATGATATTAATTGACATGGAGAATCTTTCACAGTGTACGGATACAAATCTGCTCATTACATTACTAACTACAACAGGGGGTTTACTGGTACATCAAGGTGCCTCATGCTAGAGCAGGGATTGTCAACTGGTGGCCCACGGGGCCAAATACGTCCCACCCCACGGCTGAATTTATTTTGCCCCTCAAAGTTGAGACGCAAAATTATTTTAATTTAGGAAATCTATTCCCAAGTGTTTCCACTCATAAATAGAGCAACTAGCTCTCTGTCTTAATTCAGAATAAGACGTTCATCCATGTTTCCCAAATGTTACATTTTGAAGTTGAGTGTTTAAGGTCAAGTTTATACATTAACTCAGTGTTTTTAAGGTTAGGGATTTAGGCATTAACAAAAATATTTTAAGGATTAAGGTTTGTGATAGACTTAAAATTAAAATTTTAACTTTAAATTGCTGGATTTGAACTTGCAACCTTTGGAATCAGAGGCAGGGTAAATATAAAGTATATTTTAAAAAGATGTGTATATAGACACTACCGTTCAAAGGTTTGGGGTCACTTAGTCAACAGGACAATGACCCAACACACCTCAAGGCTGTGTAAGGGCTATTTGACCAGCAAGGAGAGTGCTGCATCAGATGACCTGACCTCCTCAATCACCCAACCTCAACCCAATTGAGATGGTTTGTGATGAGTTGGACCATAGAGTGAAGGAAAAGCAGCCAACAAGTGCTCAGCATATGTGGGAACTCCTTCAAGACTGTTGGAAAAGCATCCCTAATGAAGCTGGTTGATAGAATGTCAAGAGTGTGCAAAGCTGTCATCAAAGCAAAGGGTGGCTACTTTGAAGAATCTTAATAGAATCTATTTGTTTAACACTTTTTTTGGTTGCTGCATGATTCTATATGTGTTATTTCATAGTTTTGATATCTTCACTAGTATTCTACAATGTATAAAAACCCTTGAATGAGTAGGTGTGTCCAAACTTTTGACTGGAAATGTATGTACGGTAAGGGTTAAGGTTTGTGATAAGGCTTAAAACAAAAATGAAATAAAGAGACATACCGAATGTGATCGTGGACCAATGTAATCAATGTTTGAAATGTTCATGTTTTTGTCAAATACAATATCTGTTAAGGCTTCTTGCATCAAATTAGCTATCCACTCAAGAAAAAATACCATATCAATTGTCACTTTAATCCTAAACTTTTGTCTGACAGCATGACTGCGTAGCGGCTGTTCAGTGGTGCACATTAACACAGATTTGCCTCTTAGGATTGGAGCGGAAAAGATATTAAGTGACACATGCGTTACAAACTTTTAAGATCAATTTGAACCTAACAGTGCCTTTTCTATTGTTTTGTTCATTACCTAAGTAACCATTAACCATTGTTGACCATTCATGTTATCAATCACATTGCCCTCTCACCCGGTATGATGTACAGTGTGTACAAGTCATGTCCTCTGTCAGATGTCTCCATCTATATCGTCACTTTCCTAGTTGATGTTGACATAATCTCAGATACAACAGAATGCGTACTAATGCTTATGTACGCACTCTTTGGACGGTTCAGAGTGTGGAACATCAATCATCAACATCCAATCCCCTTAAAAACTGTGAACAGTAAAACACATCGATCATACCAGGTGAGAGGGGGGGATGTGATTGATAACATGAATGGTCATCAGTGGTTGAATCCTCAAGAGTCTTTTGACACACCAGTGCATCAATCTAAGTAGCATAATACTAAAAATACCCATCAAAATCAATCAATTTAAGCTAGAGATACACATGGGCTGCGTGTCAACCCATCGCACCCGCCTATGTGGGTATCCCGCATCAACGGTGGAAGGTGGCCGAGCTAGAGCGGTGTTTGTCAGACCATGAGACATCCCCAAAGTCTTATCACGGAAACGTCTGTAGCGTTCCGAACAGTTTGGCATTCAGTCTATGGAAAGATGAGATTCTCGTGATGGTGTTCTCCGTTTTGCTCTACGACCCCCACAAGCCCCATCGGTGGTACGTCTGAAGTCGGTACCACCGATGTGCCAACTTCTGTCTGTAGCGTCATGGAACTCGTCTGAAGGTAACCGGTACCAGTTTAAAAAAGTAGAAAGGGTAGTTTTGTGCCAACAACAGAAATGGGGTTAAGTGGGTGTCCAAAAAAACACAAATATTTCCTTAGCTTTCTTATTTCTCCTAGATAAAGGAAAGACACTTCAAAACCTTATTCCTAATGATTTATTTTTAAATTTATGAATGTGTTATTCAACGCGTTTCTATGGGCTATAGTAGTAAAGGCCAAATTCTATATTTATGTATTTTTTGATACCTTACAGGGATCCTAAAATTCAAAATCAAATAGATAAATTATCCATGGTATGACCATCTAAAAACAATAGCTTTAATAGACCCCTCCCCCCCCCCTCCTGCTCAAGGCTTAGACTTTTAGAAGTGAATGATCACTTGTGGTTATCAATGTTTAATGGTTCCTTGTGGATCAGCAAATCGATCTAATCATCTATCTAATCATGCTGAGTCACTGCAGCCTGAGCTCAGCTTCAGACCATCGGCAGATGAATACTGTTAAGCAGATCTAAAGCAGAATTGCAACAAGCTCCTCGTCATACATGGAAGAAAGGGAACATGTTTCCCGACCAACGTTGCATTATTTGGCCCTTCTCTTTCAATACCGGTATCAAATTAACTTCTCTGACAATTTTCTGTGGCTTAAGTACTCTGTGTGTTGAATTTTTCATAAATCCAAAGAGGCTGCTTGTTACAGGTGTTTTTCCAGCATTCAGCGAGGAACATGGGACTCATTACTGGTACATGCACTGTCACACCCTGACCTTAGTATTCTTTGTTTTCCTTGTTATTTTGGTTAGGTCAGGGTGTGACATGGGTGATGTATGTGTTTTTCCTTGTCTAGGGTTTTTTGTATGTTTATGGGGGTTGTCTCCTTTCTAGGTATAGTGTATGTCTGTGGTTGCCTAGATTGGTTCTCAATTAGAGGCAGCTGTCTATCCTTGTCTCTGATTGGGAACCATATTTAGGCAGCCATATTCTGTGGGTACTTTGTGGGTGATTGTTTCCTGTGTCAGTGTTTGTGCCACACGGGACTGGGTCGGTTATTCACGGTTCGGTTATTCGCGGTTCGGTTATTCGCGGTTCGGTTATTCGCGGTTCGGTTAGTGTTTTGGTTTAGTCATTAAAAACAACTATGGACACCTACCACGCTGCGTATTGGTCCGATCCCTGCTACACCTCCTCTTCAGACGAAGAGGAGAAAATCAGCCGTGACATGTACAACGTGTGCTGTTCTTTAAACACACACCAACGCACCAGTATCACTTACAGTCACAGTAATCTTCAACCATAATGAGTATAGGTCTACATGTCCTACCTTTTTTAAAGCATGTTTGTGCCCGATAGGGATTTTCCCAGCATGAGAGCTCTCATAGGCCCACTGGGGAACAGTGTGATAACTAGGCACAATAACGTTTATTGTCCCTCTCTCCCCATCACATGCCTCCTGCAGAAGGAGTAGCAGTAATGTGCGTGTGCACGTGCACGTGTGTGTGCAGTGTGCAGCGACATTCAGAACTCTTGTTTGTCAGGGAATAGATTAGCTTCACAGTGGAATGCTGGCATTTGAGGGACTTTTTTCGGGGGGGGGGGGGGGGTGCTTTAAACGCTGTGCGAACTCTCTTTGTCGAAATGTCACACTTGTAACAATTGAATGGGTCAATGGATCGCAACTGCATTGACAGTGAGGCAGAATTGATGTATGAATCCTAAACGGATCTTTTCAGGGGATCGTTTGTTACAGTTATTCTTCATAATGGTTTTGGCTATTTGTTAGTGTTGTTACTTCTTACAGGAAATCCAACAATTAGCTCCTTTGTTACGAGCTGTAGGTACCTGAAGTAAGACAGAGGCTGTCATGTAAACGAAACACTGGGTTCTGATTTCTATGCACACACAAATTGTCTAGAAGTATGTTGAGGCAGATGTTTGCTTTTTGCAATACATTTAGACATTTTTTCAACTATACAACTAACCCTATGAAGTATTTTTCCGCCAGCCTGAGAGAGAGTCCCTCAGCTCCAGGTGTATCCGATAACTTTAGAGTGAAACAGCTTTTCCACCTGGGCTAGTCCATATTCACCCACCTGTGAGCCATTATCCATCTGATCCTGTTTTTTGATCCCAGCTGTGAGCATTCTCCACCATCCTGCTCCTGTTTTCCTCCCCTCTCCTCCTCACTATCAGGCTGAAGCAATTCCCGGTCGCACAGTTTCCTGCCAGGGAAGTTAAAGCAGGTTGTCACGTTCTGACCTTAGTTCCTTTATTTTGTCTTTGTTTTAGTATGGTCAGGGTGTGAGTTGGGGTGGGCAGTCTATGTTCCTTTTTCTATAATTTGGGATTTCTGTGTTTGGCCTGGTATGGTTCTCAATCAGAGGCAGCTGTCAATCGTTGTCCCTGATTGAGAACCATACTTAGGTAGCCTCGTTTCACTTTTGGGTGGGTGGGTGTTTATTTTCTGTTCTGTGTTGGTATTTCACCGTTCAGGACTGTTTTCGTTCTGTTCACGTGTTTTGTTGTTTTTGTTAGAGTATTCGTTTTCATTAAAAGAGAATATGAATACTTACCACGCTGCACCTTGGTCCTCCTCTCTATTTCCCAATGACGAGCGTGACAGAATCACCCACCACCAAAGGACCAAGCAGCGTGGTAACGGGCAGCAGCAGCGATCTCCAGACTCCTGGACATGGGAGGAGATTTTGGACGACAAAGGACCCTGGGCACAGGCTGGGGAATATCGCCGCCCCAAGGCAGAGCTGGAGGCAGCGAAAGCGGAGAGGCGGCGATATGAGGAGGCAGCACGGCAACGCAGCTGGGACGAGAGGCATCCCCAAAAATGTATTGGGGTGCACACGGGGAGTGTGGCTATGTCAGGTAGGAGACCTGCGTCAACTCCCTGTGCTTACCGTGGAGAGAGGTGGACCGGGCAGGCACCGTGTTATGCCGTTAGGCGCACGGTGTCCCCGGTGCGCAGGCATAGCCCGGTGCAGTACATAGCAGCGAGAGTGGGCATCGAGCCAGGTGCCATGAAGCCGGCTCAGTGCATCTGGTCTGCAGTGCGTCTCCTCGGGCCAGGGTACATAGCACCAGTCCTACGTATAGTGTCCCCGGTTCGCCAGCACAGTCCAGTGTGGTCGATTCCACCTCGCCGCACTGGCCTAGCTATGGGGAGCATCCAGCCAGGTAGGGTTGGGCAGGCTCGGTGCTCGAGACCTCCAGTGCACCTCCACAGTCCGGTCTATCCGGTGCCTCCTCCATGCACCAGGCCTCCGGTGGCAGCCCCCGCACCAGGCTGTCTCTCCATCTCCTCCCTACAGGTGCTCCCGTCTGTCCTGAGCTGCCAGAGCCGCCCGTCAGTCAGGAGCTGCCAGAGCCGCCCGTCAGTCAGGAGCTGCCAGAGCCGCCCGTCAGTCAGGAGCTGCCAGAGCCGTCCGTCAGCCAGGAGCTGCCAGAGCCGTCCGTCAGCCAGGAGCTGCCAGAATCACCCGTCACTCCGGCGCTGCCGGAATCGCCCTTCACTCCCGAGCTGCCGGAGTCTCCCGTCCATCCGGTGCTGCCGGAATCTCCTGTCCATTCGGGACCCAGGGCTAGGGTCCCCAGTCCGAGGTCGGCAGCGAGGGTCACCGCTCTAAATAGGCCACGGAGGCCAGTGAAGAGGCGGACAAAAACTATGGTGGAGTGGGGTCCACGTCCCACGCCAGGGCCGCCACTGCGGACAGACGCCCACCCAGACCCTCCCCTATAGGTTCAGGTTTTGCGGCCAGAGTCCGCACCTTTGGGGGGGGGGGGGGTACTGTCACGTTCTGACCTTAGTTCCTTTGTTTTGTCTTTGCTTTAGTATGGTCAGGGCGTGAGTTGGGGTGGGCAGTCTATGTTCCTTTTTCTATAATTTGGGTTTCTGTGTTTGGCCTGGTATGGTTCTCAATCAGAGGCAGCTGTCAATCGTTGTCCCTGATTGAGAACCATACTTAGGTAGCCTGGTTTCACCTTTGAGTTGTGGGTGATTGTTTCCTGTTGTAATGTTTGTTTCACATTTCAGGACTGTTTCGGTTTTCGTTTGTATCATTCACTTTGTTATTTTGTATTCTTTAGTGTTCAGTTTAATAAACTAAAATGGACACTTACCACGCTGCACATTGGTCCGATCTCTCCTACTCCTCCCCAGAGGAGGAAGAAGAAACCCGTGACACAGGTAGAGTTGCAATCTCACCTGTCACGTTGCAGCTGCTACCTCATCCTGCCTGCAACTCACTGTCTTTGCGTGTCAATGCAACCATGTTAATATCCTCTTATTTAATGCACTCTTATGTATCTTATATTTTGTAAATGTCTGCTAATAATGTCAGTAAATCAATATCACAGAATCCACCAAACCACTATGCAAAATGCATAGAAATCCCTCATCTACTTTTGACCAGGGTAGTGCTCTATAAAGGGGATAGGGTGCCATTTGGGGCAAATCCAGAGTGCCTCAGCCCATTTGTTTATCCCCTCTGCCATAACAAAACTCTCCTGACTTATTTCCTGGGCCTACATTCCTGCCCAGGATTTGGGGGAGATTACCATTCTGCTGCCGACGCCTCTGTAAGATTTGAATCGCACTGGTACCTATTATGACTGAACAGTGTGTTGCTGGCAGGGCTTACAAGCAGCTAGCTGCTTGACTCTGGGTAGGGACAAGCAGAACAAGCAGGGTTACTGTCTGTGTGCTTGCCTTTACCTTTCACACCGAAAGATCAAGGCGGTGGCTCGCTTATCTGGTTTTATGTGACAGGAGGAATACTCTATAGTACTGCAATACAGAGTTCAACTTCAGTTAATGATTGGTTGACTTTGGAAAGAGTTTTAAAAGGTGGTTTTCAACTCGCTTCCACACAGTCACGATGAAGCTGACACGGCATATCTCTGTGTTTGTGATCGCACAGTTATGTATCATAGGGAGTGTAAACTGTGGAAACATATTAGTTTGGCATACTGAAGGCAGTCACTGGATCAACCTCAAGCCTATACTGGAGACTCTGATTGACAGAGGACACAGTGTTACAGTGCTGGTGCAGAGTGCCTCTGTATACATGGACCCCACGGAAAAGGCTCGCTTCAGCTACGAACCATTCAACGTCTCCATCTCAATGCAACAGATGAACGATTTCTTTGAGGAGTTCATCCACTTTCACATGTACGAGATAGACCACCTCAGCTACTTACAGATCCATTGGAAGGGGTATCATATTGTAAAAAGAGATTTAAAGTTTTCCATCCAGATATGTGACGGACTGCTGAGGTCAGAGACCGTCATGAGGAGACTGAGAGAGGCCAAGTACGATGTTCTGTTATCCGACCCAATCTACCCCTGCAGTGACCTGGTGGCTGAGGATCTGGGCATTCCTTTGGTCTACACCCTGCGTTTCTCTGTTGCCCACATGTGGGAGAGGCTCTGTGGGCAGCTGCCTTCTCCACCATCCTTTGTCCCTGGTGCCATGATCAAGTTAACCGACGAAATGAGCTTCACTGAAAGACTGTTGAACTTCCTCTTCTATGCGTCCCAGGACATGATGGCATACGGTTATTGGCAAGACATAGACGCCTACTACAGTGAGATTCGAGGGAAGCCATCAACCTATTGTGAGGTGATGGGCCAAGCTGACTTGTGGCTGATCCGGACATACTGGGACTTTGACTACCCTCGTCCTTTCCTCCCTAACTTCAAGTTTGTGGGGGGAATCCACTGCAAGCCTGCCAAGCCCTTACCAGAGGACATGGAGGAGTTTGTGCAGAGCTCTGGAGATGACGGCATTGTGGTGTTCACCCTCGGGTCCATGATCAAGAACCTCACCACAGAGAAAGGGAACATAATCGCCTCAGCCCTGGGGCAGATTCCCCAGAAGGTCCTGTGGAGGCTCAGTGGGGACAAGCCTGAGACCCTGGCCCCCAACACCAGAGTCTTGGACTGGATCCCGCAGAACGACCTGCTGGGTCACCCCAAGACCAGAGCCTTCATCACCCACGGTGGAACCAACGGCATCTATGAGGCCATCTATCACGGAGTCCCCATGGTGGGAATTCCTATGTTCGCTGACCAGCCAGACAACATGGTCCACATGAAGGCCAAGGGGGCTGCGGTCATCATGAACTTCAACACCATGAAAACCCAGGATCTGGTGGATGGACTCAACACTGTGATCAACGAGCCGTCGTATAAGGAGAACGCCTTGAGGTTGTCCAGGATCCACCATGACAGGCCCATCAGTCCCAAGGATGAGGCAGTGTTCTGGATAGAGTTCACCATGAGGAATAAAGGTGCCAAGCACCTGAGGGTCCAGGCCCACGAGCTCACCTGGTACCAGTACCACAGCCTGGACGTGTTCGCTTTCCTACTGGCCATCGTGATGCTGCTCACCCTCCTCTTCATCAAAACATGCCTCTTCTGTGTCCGGCGGTGCTGTTATGGAGCAAAGTCTAAACGGAAGACAGAGTGACAGGTTCAACACCAGGAAACTTCCATATTTTTCTGTCCTTAAATGCCTTTCTCCTTGTAAAGTGTTGAGACCAGGCTTTATAGTCTTACACTGTACATTTTTCTCAGATTACTCAGTTCATTTCCATTTGACTTTATCCCTTTCTTGATGTTATTGAAATTGATAGGCTTGATATTAATAGAATTAAGTAATGGCTTAAAATGTCCTTCTGTAACATTGTCTGGAATTCTTGTCATTTTTAAGTAACCTATTACAACTCAAGATCCTTGCACAACAGACACAAGAGAAAACAATAGATTTTACGGAAAGAGAGAGGGCAGTTGAGAGGGAAAGAAAATAAACAGACAGCAGAGAGGTGGGAGTGGGAAAGACCACAATAAATGGGACTCAATGAGCCGGCGAACACTGCACTAATACACCAAGTTGCTCAATTAGACACAAGAAATCCCCCCCACACTGAGTCATCATATAGACTTGGCCATGCTGACAGTCTCAGACTGGACAGTGTGTTTTGTGTCGGGTTTGAAACCGCAGTATCTAGTGGCAGGTCTAAAATTGAACATTGACCCGGCAAACAAGTCTCTGACCTTTGAATAGAGTTATAAACTTCAGCTGGTGACATTTGGAATTTCTGCCTCGAGGTGGGATACTGGCCTTTGTGTGTGTGCGTGCGCTTCTACGTGTCCTATTTCCTACTCATGTGTGAATTGTAAATGTGTTTTTTTGCACCTCCCAACTCCCCCTGAGTTACTTTCGGAGAATGGGGTCACTGCCAGGGTCTGCCATAATGGAGCAATTAGGGTTAAGTGCCTTGTTCAAATGCACATCCAACAGATTTTTTCACCTTGTCGGGAATTTGAACTAGCGACCTTTCGGTTACTGGCCCAGTGCTCTAATCGCTAGGCGTACCTACAGCCTATGTGTGTGTGCGTGTATGTGTGTATGTGTGTGTTCGCAGCATGTTCACAACAACAAGAGGGAAATTCTGACCTGTATTGAGTAGCATGAACCGGGATTAACCCCTGTGTCCAGTTTTTATTCAGCCGCAAGACCTAGAATGAGTCAGAACTTTAGAAAGCCTAAAATCCATACTCTAATCTTTGACATACTCTAGCTATAGAAAACCCCTTCCACTCGTTAAGCCCACGTGAGGGTAAACCCTCCTCAGAAGACTTCGAATGATTTCCTGTATCAAAACATTAAAGACTAAGATTCTGAAAGAGCTCACATTCAGGAGGTATTGATTTGAATTAGTAATCCTCTTCGCTAAGCCCTTAATAATGTGCGTACTAAGCAGCCCACAGGCTTGACTAATGCAGAGGGAAGCTCAGCAGCACACCTCTCACACCACTTTCTATCATCTCCGGCAGCTCGTCTGCTGCTTCCGATTCCATTGAACATAATTGCCTGTGTTGATGATTGAGTAGGTGGAGATGGAGCACACTGCATACTAAAGATGACTAATTGCCTAAGTGGCACTGGAACTGTCGGGAAGGGCATCAACAACAACAAAAAACATTCAAACATACAGTGACTCACTCCAAGTAGAAATGTTGAGCCGTTGGCTACACTTGAAAAAAAATAAACACATAATTGTTTGGCTATTATGTGAGCCTCTTAATCAGGGAGACCAGCATCACATTTTGCATTTTACATATAGTACTTCAATTATATTTATTACAGCGCATACGGTATTGAGTACCACAGTATGAGTCATAAAACCCGGAGATGTTTCCAATCATTTTTTCACCATTCATTTTTTTCAATCTGGACATTTAGAACTACTTCATATAAGGCCTGCTTCGTGTAGGCTTACCCTGGCGTGACGTTTTGAAACTGCGCAAATCCCTCGGACAAGGTAACTATTATCAATAATAAGCTTTGCACTTGTTTGTTGTTGTCAATTGAGGCGAATATATTGATAAAACTCACCTTGTCCGAGAGAGAATTACACGGCTATCAAAATGTCACCTCAAGGTAAGCCTACACCATACACACAATTTATTAGATGTCCTGTGAAAAATGACGTGAAAAAGGAATGGCGGGTCCTGAGTTTACCAAACGTTAGGAACATCCTCCTAATATTGAGTTGCTCCTCAAGGTGTCGAAAGAGTTCCACAGGGATGCTGACCCATGTTGACTCCAATGCTTCCCACAGGTGTGTCATGTTGGCTGGATGTCCTTTGGGTGGTGAACCATTCTTGAGACACACGTGAAAATGTTAAGCGCAAAAGAAAAACAGCAGTGCTGCAGTTCTTGAAACAAAACCGGTTCGCCCTGGTACCTACTACCATACCAAAGGCACTTAAATATTTTGTCTTGCCCATTCACCCTCTAAATGGCACACGTACACAATCCATGTCTCAATTGTCTCAAGGCTTAAACATCCTTCCTTTAACCTGTCTCCTCCCCTTCATATTCACTGATTGAAGTGGATTTAACAAGTGACTTCAATAAGGGATCATAGCTTTCGCCTGGATTCACCTGGTCAGTGTATGTCATGGAAAGAGCAGGTGTTCTTAATGTTTTGTACACTCCGTGTAGCGTATACTGTATATACGGTATGGCGTTTCCAGGGAGGACGGGAGGAGGCCATTCCCCCAGTTACAGATAATTAACTAGTGCTAATAAGGCCCTCACCACTTTAATGAGTCAAAATATAGTGGCTGAGGACATTCCTGCTCATTCCACCCATTTAACCAAACAATTATCTGCCTCCTGGTTACAGCCCACTCACAGCTCAACTATGGTCATTAAAGTAATGAGAGACGGCACAGGCTTAATGACTTGCTACCCGGATGGTTTGGTTTTGTCGGTCAAAAACACTGTGTTGTCAGTCGGGTGTTTTTCACAACCACCTTCGGAAACTGACGGGGAAACTGGCAAAACGTAGGGAATCTAAGAAAGGAAAAACCGGTTGTTGTCACAGTGGACCACAAGTGGTCATTCAGAGATAAGCACATGGCTGAGTTGAGCTTCGTAACAACTCCCATGGTTTTACTACAACAGGGTCTGTTTCCCCTCCGTGGAAACGACAACACATCGAGAGTCTCCCCAGGCTTCCAGACTTAGTCAGAGGAAGGCTATTGGTAGTCAGAGGAAAGTGCCCCCCTAACCCACCTCACTGTGTTTATTTCACATATTTGAATGAGTGACAGTAAATTTGCCAAGTACCACGCAGTTCGCCTGCCAATATTACTCCAGCCACAGCTGTTTGCTAACACACTCTTTGTGTGGCTAGCGCCACACAACATTTCAATGCTAGGCTCAAATCAAGCACAACACTTTGTCATTACCCATTACCCATACAAACAAGCAACTAGCCCAAGAGTAGAGTCTGCGATCAGGGGCTTATGTGCCAACAGCTCCTTGTTTACAGATAGAATACTGGAGAAACGCGCAATTCATACATCCGAGAAACGTATGTATCTCTAATGATGTCCATTCATTTTTAGAACTCCATGGGAAAACTGAATAAATATGGAGAATTCTTGGGCGGCAGTAGGAACTGTGTGCTGCTGACGAATTCGTAACAGGTTGCCTTGTCATCTACGGGCTGTTGATTTTCACCCAGATCTCTGCCAAACTGTTTCTTAACAGTCCTCCAACAGCTGCTCCCACTCATCCACGGAGCAAGAGGCAGGTACACTTAACAAACCACGCAAATTCAACATGGTTAATCAAACTGATTCAACGTTATAAAAAAGAATCCTCTGTCCTGTTTTGAAATAATGCAACTAATGTGCAGTATCCATATTAGGACAGCTTCAGGCTCAGGAGGACTATTTTCTGAGGGGAATATTCTTCTTCTAAGGAATAGTCTTATTCTAAGCAGACACAAACTATCGAATAAAGATACAGTAGAATACCATTGTGTTTGAAATAGATGGGACCAGGAAACTACGCTTTTTTTAGCATGCAGATGGCGTACTGTATCAGACTATATGACAGACAGTTTTGGTTCAGCTCTGAAATGGAACACACACACAGACAATCAGATTTACGGGGAGGAAGAGGGCCATTCTCAGTCGTTCCCCTGTGAAATGACAATGTTGCTTTATTTCAGGAGTTTCCATTTCTGTGCTGTCTCAACTGACACACTGACTAATGGTAATGTGTGCTGCACATTCTAAAGAGGCTTTGTTTGACACAGGAATCAGTGCTTGAAGTGGAAAGAAATAGGTGCTGGTACTTTTTACATTGAGGTGCCAGTACTCATCATATTTTAAGCCAATATTCTATACGAGGTGCCAGTACTCAAGCAGGATCAAATTAGAAGTGCCCGTAATCAGTGTGTTCCAGCCCAATTCAAACACTGAAAGGAATTCATTTCTGCATGGTGGAAATGTAACCTACTATGTGTGTTTGTTAACACCTGGATATTTACCCCCCCCCCCCTTACATGCACCAATCTTTTGTGTTATGTAAGAAGTTAAAGTGAAACTCCATGAAGGGATTTGTATATTATATAAAGTACTGCCTCTTCATATCCTATCTCTCCTCAGGAGATAGATGGGTATTACACATCTCCCCATGTTTCTCTCTCCTCTCATCAAAGGGTTGCCTTCCACCCTGAATGGCATTGTTTGCCTTTAACTCCTTGCTGCCATGGTAACGCCAGCAGAGTGACTGGTTTATAAATTGGTTGGAGATCGTGAGGGGGCGTGACCTTCACGCTGTCTGTTGCACACATACACACACACACACGCGCAGGGATAATGCCAGAGATCACCCAAATGTGTCCGATTGTTTAATAACAATTTTCCTCCCTGAGTCATTACCTGCAAACACAGACATTCATCAGCTCTGAAGAGTGTTGAGTATTGACTGAGATAGACACACAACCATTGCCTCCAAGGGTAAACTCTCTCCCTCTGATACCTTCACTTTGAGAGTGGTAGAGTGTGTGTGTGTGTGTCCCTCTGGCGCTGCAGTACATAGAAATGAAATAATGATTTATGTCTACATGTTTGGGGCTGGCAGGGAAATGCCAGAACATCATGACATTCCAGCAGAGCCTCCCGGCTGCTGCAAATTACCCCTTCATTAATAATCTGGTAACCTGACTCTCTTGTACTCTCTCTGGCTGCGTCGCAAATGGTACCCTATCCCCAACATAGCACACTACCTTCGACCAGGGCCCATGGGCCCTTCTCAGGGAGGATTCACTATCATATTCACGCTCAAATTGGAAACTCATTTGTAGTTCTGTCAGAAGGAACAGAATGGGAACTGAGCCTTATTTCATCTGTGGTCTGTGAGAGAGGAGACTGCTGATATTCTAAAGGGGGACTTTGATTCTAGGAAGGCAACATAGACGCTAGTGTAAAGATGAATGAACTGACGTTAGCTAGCCATTGATGATTATTTAAGCACACTGCAATACCAACTTTGACAATTAGTCTCAGTCCACCAAACTTGCTGGCGTAGGGGCACAGGCATAGTCACAGAGGTGATGTTGAAAGAGAGGGCGAGACAACAAGCTCCCCTTTTCCAATGACGGATGCACAAATTATGCCACATACGCCTGTGCCGTGTGTTTTCTTTCAGGCTCGTCCTTGAGTTTCTCTCCCCCCCCCCCCCCGCCTGAAAGGAGGCTACGTGATTCACGCTCCTCTCACACCTCTGCGGGAAGTAGCCACTCGCAAAAAGTGACACAGCTCTTTGGAGGAATATTGATTGTGATTCCCGACTCACGAGCCAGAAGCTAGCCGAGGCTGCAAACAGGGGCCCGCAAAAAAAGGGAAGAGAGAAAAGGGTGTTAGCTAAAAACCTGAGTAGGCTATACTGGGATTAGTACCTGCACAACACAAACAGGGCTGAGGCACACCAGGCCAGAACTGTTAATGCTCTTGCTCTTTACACACATGCTTGCACACACACACAGCAATGGCATTTAGAGTGGACGGTGCCATTCTGTGGCCGGCAGAGTATGGTGAGCCAAATGGAGGGTTGGCTGGGAGAGCTTATGCCTAGAGGCACCAGGGGGCTCATTGACCATAGCTGGACCAATTCACTTTCCATTGGGAGCCCTCTCATAGCCTCAAAGAGCCAAGTAAACACACACTCACACACGGGTGTACACACACAGACACACAGACCTACACCAGCTCTCTATAAAGTGACTGATTTATATCCATTTGCTTTCCATTTGCAGTGAGATTGCACAGTAAACCACATCCTGCCACAGTCTTTCAGCACCAGCCCACCACTATCCATCTCACACTGAACAGGCCTACGCTGCATGGGGAGAATGGATGGTCTCCCAAATGAGATGTCTCACTTCATTCCTGTTGCCTGAAAGCATTCAAAAAGAAACCTTATTTTTGCCCTGCAGAGTTTGTTGACATGGTGAATATGAGTATGTGCAGTATGTGAATACATAACCCAAAATGTGTCTTGATTCCCTTTCCAAAACAAAAGCAAGTTCCCTTCCAACTATTGTCAAACTGATGGACGGTAAGTGCATGTTAGATGAAACATTTTAAAAAATGTAGCAAGTAAAACAATAATAGAGTCAATTGTACGGTTAGCCCTCATAAAATGCATGTTTGAGTTTTCATAGTTCACTTGGGTTACATTCCAGTCTAAGCAAGGCTTCCAAAATTGCCATTGTTTTTCACTCTGCCATGTCTCCCATTGCTGGACTGTCAGTCGATCTCCAGTCCTCCAGTATTTATGTTTAGTAAAGAAGAGAAACACTTCATCACTAATATCATAGCCTTATTGCCTTATTTGTTTCTATTTTCCCATGCTTACCTGTCAGGTAACACCTATTTGGCATATCATGTATACAGGGCCTAGTGAAAGTGTACACACCCCGTACACAGTCTTCACATTTTGCTGCCTTAAAATGTAATTTAAAAAACATATATATTTCCTACAAATCTACTGAACTTGCTCCACAAGTGAAATAAAGTAATAGAAAATAAAATAACAAAGATGTCTTGATTGCATATGTCTTCACACCCCAGAGTTAATGCTTGGTGGAAGCACCTTTGGCAGCCATTAGAGCTGTCAATCATTTTGAATAAGATTCTCCAACACTCTTAGGGCAACATAAATACATTGCGTTTGTCAAAATTGCTCAAGCTCAGCAAACATTCTTGGGAATAATTTATAGACAGCGATATTCAAACATTGTCTCAGATTTTTTAAGCACATTTAAGTAAGCATTAAGACTATACCACTCAGAAAGCCATCTGGTGTATTTTTGGCAAAAACATTTGTGTAATTGTCTTGCTGAAAAATACAACTCTATCCCAGGGTTAGGTGTTCAGAATACAGAGGAGGGTTTTTGTCTAACTTATTACCTGGGCTTGGCTCCATGTAATATTTATTTTGATCCGGACATACTCCCCAGTCCCTGTTGATGACAAGCATAACATGATGGTGCCACCACAATACTTGAAAATGCAGAGGGTGTCAGATGTGTGCGATGTGTGTGTACTGGTAGCGAAGTCAGGTGCAGGAGAGCAGAGATTTGTGAACAGGCGCACACTTTATTTAGGCAAAAGTGCAAAACGCGCAAAATAGTCACAAGAATTATGTTTAACAATAACCATCTTCATGAAAAATAACACGGGAAAAAACGAGCCAGTCTGGCGCATCAACAATACACACGTAACACAAACAATCTTACACAAAGACATGACGGGGAACAGAGGAATAAATACATGTAGATTGATTGGGGAATGAAAACCAGGTGTGCAGGGAACAAGACAAAACAAATGGATACATGAAAAATGGAGCGGCGATGGCTAGAAAGCCTGTGACGTTGACCGCCGATCGCCACCCGAACAAGGAGAGGAGCCGACTTCGGCGGAAGTTCGTGACAGAGGGTTTCACTCTGTGTTGTGTTCTATTAGATTTGACCCCACATGAACTTCACATGTGATCACGTGATGTTAATGTTAATGTGATAACATGAAACTACACGTGACAACAGTATATATATATATATATATATTTGGCCATTACTACTATAGTCCATAGAAACACATTGAATAACACATTCATAAATGGCAAAACAAACAGTCAAAAAATACATCATAAGGAATAAGGTTTTGAAGTGTCTGTCCTATATCAAGGATATATAAGAAAGCTCATGAAATATATATATATTTTTGGACACATATTAACCCCTTTTATTTGATTGCACAAAACTACTTCCATACTTCCATTCATTTTTTAATCGATACCAGGCAGTGGTGTAAAGTACTTTAAAGTACTACTTAAGTCGTTTTTTTGGGGTATCTGTACGTTACTATTTATATTTTTGACTACTTTTACTTCACCACATTCCTAAAAAAAAAGAGTGTTACTTTTTACTCCATACATTTTCCCTCCATACATTTTTTTGGTGAGAAGACCAATTTTCGGGATGTCTCCTTGGTCTGACAAACAGTGCCGTAGCTCTGTCACTTTCCATTGCAGACGCGGTATCTCTAGTTATTTATTATGTTCATTAGATTGACTATTCAGGATATAAACTTACACTATGTTCAGTATTTTCCAATCATTGCTCAATATAATTTAACCTCATTTTTAAGAGGAACATGGATAGAAGGATAAACACCCCTCTTTCCTTCCTTTCTCACTCACTCACGCACTCACTCTTTCCATCCTTTCATACACCTTCCTTCAAACAGGGTCCTTACTGTATTCTCCTGCAATTTTCACACCAGGACAATCATCCATTAGGGCATGTTTTGTTTTTATAGACCAAATAAAACTTCCAGACAGGCCCCCTTACAATCATTCACTCTACTTGGACACAGCCACATGCTTGCCAATTCTTTTTTTTTTATACAAACCAAATATCGAAAGAAATAGTATGGGACAAAAAAAACACCCGCATAAATAATGTGTTGGCAAATAGACCAGCACTGCAGTTTCCTTACAACTGCCCATTGTGACTTACTGTAGACAAACCCCTTACATTTGTTGATGTACTTCTGGAAATGAAAGACAAAAAAAATGGAGATACACCCTTTGTCCTGATATTGTCCACATTTTAAGACAGGTGTAGACGGTTAAAATACACATTCTGATCTGATTGTGATCAGATGTTCCTTACCACCTTCAGATGTAGCAAGGCACGCATTGCATCTGGATATCAATCAAGTGTAAACAGATCTGGATGGTCAAACCATTTAAATCATCATTATGCTGGCCTCTAAAATCATTGACAGGTAGCGCCATTGATTTATGGCATCAGTAACTGTGTTAAAATAAATAAATCCAGATTATTTTGAAAGAATATCTGTCAAATAATTTGCATACAGGGAGGCACCAGCTAATGTGGTCACAATGCAGACACGGTGAATGAATGAGAGACACATTTTAATAGACGTGACAAACCTTGATCAAACTGGATCATATTGATCAGATCACAAAACACACGTTAGCTCAAAGTGTAAGCAGAGTTTATGTGTGGTCCAAACCAACAGAAAGGGTTTAGAGGGGCCGTCTGGGATAAAGAACCACATGAAAAGATATACATACATTTATTTCACTAGGGCGAGTTAGAGCAGTATAAAACCCAGAACTTTATCTCTGGCAGATCAACATGTGAAACCAACTCAAATCTTCTTCTCTTTTCCTGGATATCCTTAAAGTGAGCCACCAATCTCTCAAGTGCTGTCATAAGAGGTTTGACTTACTGATTTTCTCTCTCTCTCTCTCTCTCTCTCTCTCTCTCTCTCTCTCTCTCTCTCTCTCTCTCGTTACAGTATGTGACCATTTTTAAAGCATCCGTGGAAAATGACTTTCATGCGCCGTCCAGACTGGTACAGGGGAGGTGGGGGTGGTTATTGGGAGAGGCCCTTCAGATGGCTGACATGTTTTTGGAGAACCGCAGAACCGCTAGCTGGCGTAGAACGCTGGGCTGCGGTGTGGTGCGATCCTGTTTGTCTGTGTGAAGCTGAAGCTGGCATGCCCCCCCCCCCCTTCCTCTGTTCTTCTACATCTGGTCCTCATTAGGTTAGGAGCGGATGGTATAAAACAGGGGGCTGACGGGGGCTGGGCCTCAGTCCCTGGACCTGCACCATCATGGAAGCTGCTCTTTGGGTGTGCCTCAGTCTGCTCTGTCTGCAGGGCAGCTTTCTCCAGCTCACACGTGGTGCAGACTGCACTGGGACATCACCGGTGGAAGACTGTGTTAATGGGCAGACCACCGGAGGAAAGGTAAGGGATTGGGGCCCCCAGGTTACAGTTGTAGGTTTGTTGTGTTTTGTGGAGGAGCTCCTTTGGTCAGGTAAATAGAGTTCAGAAGTGTTGGTGCTAGACGTGTTTTTGTTTTTTTACAAGCTAACATTTCCCCAGACTCTGCAGTAGCAACATTAGCTCAGAAGCCAAAGGAAGCCAATAACTGCTATGAATGCTCTTGTTTTTCCATTGAGTGTGTGCTGAGTTAAAAACAACCCACTTTGGGTTATTTGGTGACCCAGCACTGGGTAAATACTGGACAAGTATTTCTGGTTATTTTGACCCAGCCAGTTGGGTTGCGTGAATAACTTTCGTGGCTTTCAGATAATTGTTTTTGGCTACCTGGAAGAGTACATGTCATTCATGTTCATTATGTTACGTTTTACACTGCAAATTTTATAATATCTTTTATTTACATATGCCAACATTGAGATACAATGTTGAGAGATCTTTTCTTTGCATATCCCAACACTGGGACTCTTGAGGAACTCATACCCTTGTGTAAGCCTCATTAAAGCTTCAAAAGTGTCTTTGTTCAACCTTAACATGTGATAACAACAGAACAGATGAGCTGCAATTACATTTACTCTCACTGGTTGCCAAAAATAACTATCTGAAATCCACGCTCCTACTAAGCCATGCCTCTAGTCTTCTGAGCTGACCCGCTGGGGTCATATCTCAATAACCCAGCACCAATAACCCAGCAGTTTTTTAAAAAGAAAACAACCTAACTAAGTGACCCAATGCCTGCAACCTAGCAGTTGGGTCAACCAAACAATCCAGCATTTTTTTAAAAGTGTGTGTGTGTGTGTGTGTGACACAGTGGTATGGTGGCTGAGCATGTCCTATTTTGGATGGAACACAAGCATGGATTTAAATAGAGTTAAACATTCAGGTAACCTGGAAACATACACTTACTTTAGTCAGGAACAAAGTTTCATTGTAACCTATTCTATTACCCTCAATGGAACAAACTCTCTGCAGACTTTTAATGTGGCCACAGAGCCGTTTGAGCTGCCATATTTGCGGTCGACATGCTTTGTGGACATTCCCCATGTTCTGTCCAAAGCGGTTACCTTCATCTGGCCAATACATACAGCAGATGTATGAAAGATTTTCTTTCTCATTGCATTTTGATGTGTTAAGTTCTGTCATTTCTGTAAAAGAGACATTGGTCTCAGTTTAACTCCCTGATAAAATAAAGGTTAAATCAAATATAAAATGAAAGATGCAGCATTCATTCCTCAAAAGAGGATTTTCACCAACAACGTGGAAGACTGAGTATTCTCAGTATTCTTTACCGGGTGGGAAATATAGGTTTTATGTGTTTTGTGTCTAATTACACTATTACAGTACATGCAATTATTTAAACTTCAGATGTGGTTGGACTCCCAGTTGCCTTAGGCAACATTATTGAAGACATTTTAAAGTTTAATTGAACTCAATGCTGAGTTCATTTGCCTGTGCTTTTTCCCACCAAGGTCATTGTGAATGTGGATAATGGAACATAATACATTACTAGGGTTAGTTCATGGTGCTCGTCAACAACTAGCACAGAACAAAATGGACTATACAGAAAGTGCTCAAAATAAAAAAAATAAAAAAACAACATGGCGCCTCCATGTAATGAGAGATATGTGACCCTGAAGAGCACACTTTGTGCACTGAGTGTGAAGTGGATACAGGGCATGTACTGACCTTTGTACAAAGTATTGTGTCTATATTAGGACAACAGAAGTTTCTTCAGGGAGAGATATGTTTTCCTTTACTCATCCTGACAGGATAGGGTTTATGAATTGTCTCAATTATCCGATTGTAACACTTTACATTCAGTTACTGTTATACCTTTCTAATCAGAATGTAATTCTGCAAGTAACGACATACAAACATGTTGTAAACATATCAATTTAGTAATTGTTTAGTAATTGCATAGGAGTGGGGTTGAGGTGTTATTATTACGTAAAGTGGAATAAAGAATACTTGTTGTTAAAAGGATCTTCTCCTTCAGAAGGATGGGCTTCTGCGGCTGATGCCATCTGCTCCAAGAGAGACCCATACCCAGAAAAATCCACAGGTATACGAGCCTCCCTCCCTACAAAGACATCCTGTTACAGTCTGCTCTCTGTCACAGAAGGACTGCTGCCTTGTACTGGATTGTACTTTCCACTCTGTATGGTAACTCCCCAGGAGGAATATGATTCCAACGAGACACGAAGATCCATGCAACTCAAACGCTTAGCCCCAAGATATTGAATATTGATGTTAAATATAGATTCACCAAAGTCATTGCTCAGACATCTGTGTATAAGAAAGGATATAGGACTATATACCTCTTTACCAACACACTCGCAGGCGCACACACACCCACACACACACACTTACACGATAACATTTATAGAAGGCATTTATTTTCTCCCAAATTGCATTAATCCATTATTTACATTTTTCTTTTGCCCAACAGAGAGGACGACTTGAGGCACACTCTGTACTTGGTGTAAGACATGTATATAAATCCTGCTCCTTACAACTGCAAAACAAAACAATACAACCAATTAGCCTACTTGAACTATACACTGTAAAAAAAAAAGTCCAGTAATTTTTACAGTAAATTACTGGCAGCACAGTAGCCGGTAGGTCGCTGTAAATGTACAGTACAATACTGGCAGCACAGAAGACAGTAAATTACTTTAGATTTACAGGACCTTTACTGAAACACAAATTTACAGCATATTACCGTAACACCTGACTACAGCAAACACGCTGTCATTCTAGAATGTACAGTGCCTTACTGGAAGCACAGTGGTTAGTAAACTGTTGCAGATTTAAAGTGCAGGCAGCTACTGCCAACGATTGGCAGTATTTCTATTACATGTATTTGATATGAGTATTTGAATAGTTTCAATATCTATTTTGTATTTAACTGGCCTGAAGTACAATTCATGTATTTTGTAACAGTTTAATAAGAATACATACATTTGGTATTTTCTAATACAAAAATAAACTTGCAAGTAGCCCGCATAACTACACAATGTCCAGCAGTGTGCTTTGCAAGTGTTCATTTTTAAATTGACATTGGTCATTTAGCAGACACATGTTGATTAAAAAAACATGTCATAGCAAGTAAAAGGTTTTATGTAACCGTTACTGAGAAAGTTGTTGTAATTAAGAATACATTGGTCTTCAAGGTATTGTGTATTTGTAACAAGATACCTTTTGAAGTATCCTTGCCCATCTCTTGCTAGTGGCAAGTTTGTTACTGTAATATTCACAATAACTCGCCGCCAGCTTCTTTTAAGTTACTGTAATATCAGAGCAATCATACAGTACAACACAGTAACATTTGCCTGCTGTAGACTAAATAAGTATATTCTACTGTAATTGTAATATTGGTATTTCACTAATTACATTGGTGCAAGCAGGTTGGCTGCTAGGTATTTGTATTTTACAGCATATTTATGAATATTTGGCATTTTATATCACTTGCACTTCTAAAGGCCAAAAACAATGGCTTCCAAACAGGTCATGATTACAGGGTAAAATAGACCAAAATGACTTGGCAAAACACTCAACCAGTAAAGGTTTAAGACTTGCTGCTACTCTGATATGTCCCCTATACACATTCATTGTTTGGGTACTACTACCACATATCACTTTAATTGGTACAGCATTCTCACTAGCGGATGCAATAAATATTTCCACGTTGAAGGCATGCCTCTAAATATGTTAATAATATGTTAATAAGTCTTTCTTCATCCACGACATTTTCCCAAAATGCACCATAATTCACAGTATGCTGCTAGAAATATACAGCAAAACAGGTAATACAGTACTTTACTGTAAAATTCTGTAAAACTCATCAACAATGCCTCATTTATTTCTGAATAGAGGTGGAAGGATGACAACGTACTGTCGGCCGTGCCGTTGGACAGACAGGAGAGAGAGTTTGGGAAGCACTCCAGCCTTCCTGGGTCCTTCTCAACTAAGGGCTTCCCCAACACACTCATCCAAGTTCAGGTAACGCTGGAGACAGGGAGGGAGACGAACAAGAGGGAGAGGTCTCAAACGATCCAATGGGGCTATTGTGTTGTAATTGTTGTGATCCCTCAAAAACAGCGGCATAAGAAAGAATGTGATGGATGGTGTACTGTCGTTTTTTATCCCGAGTTGTTTTCTTGAAGCACTTGGTATGCTACAGTGGTGGCTAATGTCATTTTAAATAGGAAGGGCTCATTGTAATGTCTGCGACGGAATAAATGGAACCGTATCAAACACATCAAACACATGGTTTCCATATGTTTGATACCGTTCTATGTATCCATTCCAGCCATTATTATGAGCCGTCCTCCCTTCAACAGACTCCTGTTTTTAATGTACAGTAGCCGGGCCACTTTTAGTTTCTAAATGATCCCCCGGGAATGTTGTTCCTCCAGACAGAGCGGGCCAGGAGACACTTGGGCCAGTCTGGGACCAAGAAGAAGAACAAGCCTAAATCCAGAGTGGGATCTTTTTCTCTGCTCAGCAACAACCCCAGCGCCGCCATACAGGTATACAACATCGCCATGACAACCCAGGAGCAGACCGTCACGTGATACCAGGCTATAGTTAATATCAAACATTTTTGTTTAGTGAGATTCTCAAACTCACACTGCTGACATGAGATATGGGCTCCCGAGTGGCGCAGTGGTCTAAGGCACTGCGTCTCAGTGCTAGAGGCGTCACTACAGGCCCTGGTTCGATTCCAGGCTGTATCACAACCGCCCGTGATTGGGAGTCCCATAGCGCGCCGTACAATTGGCCCAGCCTCGTCCGGGTTAGGGTTTGTTAGGCTGTCATTGTAAATAAGAATTTGTTCTTAACTGACTTGCCTAGTCAAATAAAGATTTAATGAAATATATGTCCGCTGTCCATATTAGGACAGCCTAGGTTTCAGCAGGAGTTATGGAGATGCTATCTTAGCGATACTTCGTCGACCTGCATTCAACATTGTATAATTGAAGTCTTACGTCATGTTGTTGTTCTTCCAGGTAACCAGAGTACGGAGGCAGCTGCAGAAGGAGAAGAAGAAAGGGAAGCCAAGAGGACGAACAGGAGCGTACTCCGCTATGGACGTCCCAGACAAACCTGAACCCTTGGTGAGGCCAATGTCCCCCTCCGCGTGTCCCTCACCCCCACCTGAGTCAATCAATCAATAAACCAATCAATCACTTTTTTTGTGACCAGAGAGAAATTCTGCTTCCAGGCATGTTAAGAATACAGAGTTCATACAAACTACTTAAAAACCGCTAACACAAAAAAAAGTTTCAAACCTGTTGTGTTAAATTCACCTCCGTCTGATTTGTCACTCTAATCTAAACTAAATGTTTGATTCTTTCACCAGGGACAAAGGCGCAAGAGGAGCCCACAGAAGAAGAAACAGACCAAGAGAATTGTTTGTTCATAAACATTTCATTAAACGAAACAAGGGACTTTGCGGAAGTGCTACTGCTTCAATAGTTCATAAACTGTACTTTATATCTTCTTCTCTTTGTAAACATATTGGTTTTGTCATTTTTTCAATTGAACAATAATGTAATATATATAATGGAAACACATCCCTGAGGACAAGTATACTTACAATACTTTTGAGAACTCCTTTAATATTCTCTTTTATTACAGTTATTTGTTGTTGTTGTCGTTGGTCGATGGTGATTCTTTGGCGACTGTGCATATTATCAGGTTTAAATAAAGTAAACTTGTATGAGAATACTTCTTGAGAACATTCCGCAACACAAGGCCTACCGTTTCTACCTAGCACTGATCGTTTTCTGTTCAGTCATTGACAGAGTCGGACTCCACCTTGACAAATGGACTGGAACATTTCACTGCTCCAGCTCTCCCTCTCTGTTGCCAAGTGCAACACCTTCAATTCCCACACAACAGGACCTGGGTAACTTCCAGAAGTTAATTCAGAAATTGTGAATTAGGGGGGGGGGGGGGGGGGGAATGTCACTGAGCCCCAATTACAGATGGCTGAGCTAACGTCAGAGTCTGTCTCCCAAATGGCACCATATTCCCTAAATAGTGCACTACTTTTCACCATCTTAAGGCTAAGTTCATCGTTAGAACCATATAGTTTGAACGATGAACTTAGCCTTAAGATGTTTTTGGGAAACCAGGTTGTGAGTACCATGGGTCCTGGTCAAAAGTAGTGCACTATGTAAGGAAGAGGGTGCCATTTGGGCTGCAGGCAGTGAATGCCCAGCACTCCGCTAAACTTGCAGTCAAACCTTTGGGTTGAGTGCCCAACTGTTCTGTCAAATTAAAGGGCGTTGGACCAGTTGATAATGGGAAAGAAATCATCATAATGTTAGACTGTATACGCCATCTGTTTCAGAAGTCAAAGTTAATTTGTTCGAAAAAAAAATGTTTATTTTGAATGAATTTAGTCAGAGCTAGGAAGCTCATGGCACTGCATTCACTAATGGAGATGGTTTGAGTGTTTTTGCAGACCAGTCCTGTACTTTACAGTGCCTGCGGAAAGTATTCAGACCCCTTGACTTTTTCCATAATTTGTTATGTTACAGCCTTATTCTAAAATGGATTTTTTTTAAACTTTCCTCTGCAATCTACACACAATACCCCATAATGTCAAAGCAAAAACAGGTTTTATCCATTTTTACAAATGGATTAAAAACAAAAAAACAAATACCTTTATTTACATAAAAATTCAGACCCTTTGCTATGAGACTCAAAATTGAGCTCAGGTGCATCCTGTTTCCATTGATCATCCTTTATGTTTCGACAACTTGGTTGGAGTCCACATGTGGTAAATTCAATTGATTGGACATGATTTGGAAAGGCACATGCCTGTAAGGTCCCACAGTTGACAGTGCATGTCAGAGCAAAAAACCAAGCCATGAGGTCGAAGGAATTGTCCGTAGAGCTCCAAGACTGGATTGTGTCAAGACACAGATCTGGGGAAGGGAATCAAACATTTCAGCAGCATTGAAGGTCCCCAAGAACACAGTGGTCTTCATCATTCTAAAATGGAAGAAGTTTAATACCACCAAGACTCTTCCTAGAGTTGGCCGCTTGGCCAAACTGAGCAATCAGGGAAGATGGGCCTTGGTCAATAAGGTGAAAAAGATTCCGATGGTCACTCTGACAAAGTTTTAGAGGTCCTCTGTGGAGATGGGAGAACCTTCCAGAAGGACAACCATCTCTGCAGCACTCCACCAATCAGGTCTTAATGGTAGTGGCCAGACAGAAGCCACTCCTCAGTAAAAGGCACATGACAGCCGGCTTGGAGTTTAGCACAAGTCACCTAAAAACTCTCAGATCATGAGAAACAATATTCTCTGGTCTGATGAGACCAAGATTGAACACTTTGGCCTGAGTGCCAAGCGTCATGTCTGAAGGAAACCTGGCACCATCCCTAAGGTAAAGCACGGTGGTGGCAGCATCATGCTGTGAGGATGTTTTTCAGCGGCAGGGTCGAGGAAAAGATGAATGGAGAAAAGTACCTAGATCCTTGATGAAAACCTGCTCCAGAGTGCTCAGGACCTCAGACTGGGGTGAAAGTTCACCTTCCAACAGGACAACGACCCTAAGCACACAGCCAAGACAACGCAGGAGTGGCTTCGGGACAAGTCTCTGAATGTCCTTGAGTGGACCATTCCAGAGCCCGGACTTGAACCCGATCGAACATCTCTGGAGATACCTGAAAATAGCTGTGCAGCAACACTTCCCATCCAACCTGACAGAGCTTGAGAGGATCTGCAGAGAAGAATGGGAGGAACTCCCCTAATACAGGTGTGCCAAGCTTGTAGCATCATACTCAAGAAGACTTGAGGCTGTAATCGCTGCAGAAGGTGCTTCACAAAGTATTGAGTAAAGGGTCTGAATACTTACAGTACCAGTCAAAAGTTTGAACACACCTAAACATTCAAGGATTTTTCTTTATTTTTACTATTTTCTACATTATAGAATAATAGTGAAGACATCGAAACTATGAAATAGCACATATGGAATCATGTAGTAACCAAAATAGTGTTAAACAAATCTAAATATATTTTATATTTGAGATTCTTCAAAGTAGCCACCATTTGCCTTGATGACAGATTTTCACACTCTTGGAATTCTCTCAACCAGCTTCATGAGGTTGTCACCTGGAATGCATTTCAATTTACAGTGCCATGTTAAAAGTTTATTTGTGGAATATATCATGTCTTTAAGTCATGATGGTCAGTCAATCCTGAAAATGTCAAGAACTTTGAAGCTGAAGTCAAGAAAGTTTCTTCAGGTGCAGTCACAAAAACCATCAAGCGCTATGATGAAACTGGCTCTCATGAGGACAACCAGAGGAAAGGAAGACCCCAAGTTACCTCTGCTCCACATAAGTTCATTAGACTTCAATTAACAGACATCTCAACATGAACTATTCAGAGGAGACTGCGTGAATCAGACCTTCATGGTCGAATTGCTACAAAGAAACCACTACTAAAGGACACCGATAATAATAAGAAACTTGCTTTGGCAAACAAACACGAGCAAAGGACATTAGACCAGTGGGAATCTGTTGAATAGTGCTCAGCATATGTGGTAACTCCTTCAAGACAGTTGGAAAAGCATTCCAGGTAAAGGTGGTTGAGAGAATTCCAGGAGTGTGCAAAGCTGTCAGCAAAGCAAAGGGTGGCTACTTTGATGAATCTAAAATCTAAAATATATTTGGATTTGTTTAACACTTTTTTTGGTTACTGCATGATTCAATGTGTTATTTCATAGTTTTGATGTCTTCACTATTATTCTACAAAGTAGAAAATAGTTTTTAAAAATCTTGAATGAGAAAGTGTGTCCAAACATTTGACTGGTACTGTATGTAAACGTAATATTTTTGTTTAATACATTTAAAATGTCTAAAAACATGTTTTTGCTTTGTCTTTATGGGGTATTGTGTGTACATTGACGAGGAAAAAATACTATTTAGTACATTTTAGAATAAGGCTGTAACCTATCAAAATGTGGAAAAATTACTCTGTTTTTCTCTGCCCAGAAAAACTACTCTGTGAATGTACTGTCAGAATGGAGGCTTGTTTATTTCAGGGCCATAACTGTATCAACAAGGATCCAAGGTGAGGTCCAAGTCTACGGTGTCTATATTAGGACAGTCTCGGGAGGAGTTGCTTCAGTCAATCCCTGGCACTATAGCCACAAGGTCATTAAATACATAAACATTTGTATTGTGAAAAAAGCATATGAAGGAGTCCTTGCAGCAATCCGGAGGAATTCAAACAATGATATCAAAATATTAATTTACATATTTTAGGAGTTACAGCATATTAAGGCATTATAAATCATTCTTAATGCTTATGAAATGCCTCATTTTGGGCCTCCCGAGCGGCAGAGTGGTCTAAGGCACTGTATCGTGGCACTAGAGGCGTTACTACAGACCTGGGTTCATTCCTGGGCTGTGCCACAACCAGCCGAGGCCGGGAGTCCCATAGGACGACACACAATTGGCCCAGCATCGTCCGGGTTAGGAGAGGGTTTGGCCCAGCATCGTCCGGGTTAGGGGAGGGTTTGGCCCAGCGTCGTCCGGGTTAGGGGAGGGTTTGGCCCAGCGTCGTCTGGGTTAGGGGAGGGTTTGGCCCAGTGTTGTCCGGGTTAGGGGAGGGTTTGGCCCAGTGTCGTCCGGGTTAGGGGAGGGTTTGGCCCAGCGTCGTCCGGGTTAGGGGAGGGTTTGTCTGGGGGGGCTTTACTTGGCTCATCACGCTCTAGCGACTCCGGTCAACAGATGAACAGTGTTTCAAGATCGAAATTGTGACCAGTTCGAAAAAGCGGGTGCAATTCTTAATTTCTTTATTTAACCAACAAACATGAGATACCCATTTCGTTAGCATCATCTGTAGTCCAGCAGACACAACACTTGTTCTGACAGATCTTCACGTCATAATACATTATTCCTCCCACAATCACATTAAGGCAGAGCAAGAGTTACGGCTCTATTCAATCTGTATCGCTGAAGCGTTACAGAGAGCACGATAGGAATGTAAAGGTAACCCTTTATCATGATCATGTTCTAGATATGTAAACCTCACTGTATAGTTCATCTCACTGTACTATCTCTGTATAGTTGAAAAGGGCTGTTTATTTTATTTATTTTACCTTTATTTAACTAGGCAAGTCAGTTAAGAACAAATTCTTATTTTCAATGACGGCCTAGGAACAGTGGGTTAACTGCCTGTTCAGGGGCAGAACGACAGATTTGTACCTTGTCAGCTCGGGGGTTTGAACATGAAACCTTCCGGTTACTAGTCCAACGCTCTAACCACTAGGCTACCCTGCCGCCCCATTACAGAAAAGGGCTGTAATGGCTGCTATGGAGACACACTGGAGTGGAGTGAACACCTAATGTGCAGGATGATTTAGTTGACAACTTTAACAGCAAATTAAGGGCAGCTGTAATGGTTTTCTTCATCTGAAGGAGAGGTGGACCAAAGCGCAGCGTGGTGGTTATTCATATTCTTTTAATTTATAAAGAAACGACACATGAGATAACTAACAAAAACAACAAATGTGAGAAAACCTAAAACAGTCCCATCTGGTGCAAACACAAAGACAGGAACAATCACCCACAAACACACAGTGACACCCAGGCTACCTAAGTATGATTCTCAATCAGAGACAACTAATGACACCTGCCTCTGATTGAGAACCATACTAGGCCGAAACATAGAAATACCCAAATTATAGAAAAACAAACATAGACTGCCCACCCAACTCACGCCCTGACCATACTAACTAAATACAAAACACAGGAAATAAAGGTCAGAACGTGACAGCAGCCATTGATGGCATAGCTCCAGTAAAGTTGAAAAGGCCAAATCCAAAAGCATAGCCCCTTTGGATGAGTGAGGAAAGTAATCAATTAAAGAGGATTGCAGAAAGGCAGAGCGGAAGGGAAGAAAGTCAAAGTTGCAGGTCCATTGTGATATTCTGAGAGAGCAACTTGGCATTCATAACAAGGCAATTAGAAATGCCAGACGGGCTCATTTTTCTAACTCGATCACTATTAATCAGAATAATGAGAGAGTTCCCTTCTTGACCATTGCTGGCCTGATAAATCATAACCCATCAAATGTGTGTGAATCTAAATCTGAGTTTGGGGCATATTTCAGAGATAAGATGAGGCTGGGTATCAGTCAAAGCAAGACCTGATGAGAAGTTTGATGATTTGTGCTCTAGCCTACCACGCAAAGGCACTATGGGTGTATTTTCCCTGGTTGACACAGACACGCTCAGGAAAGTGATACCACAAAAGTAAGCCTTCAACCTGCCTTCTCAATCCTATCCACACCACCTTCTTCAAAACAGTTTTAATTGCATATCTGAAGAAGTGAAAGATCCTGTTAATCACTCCCTGCACTTCCCCCACTGCACTAAAAAAATGGTATGGTGAAAATCCTTCTGAAGAAAAGTAATCTAGATTCTTAGCAATTCAATTATTTTTTAAGTGCCAACTGTATTTTGGAAAAATTCCAGTCTGATTTTCATGCCCACCCCACCACAGCACAGAGACAGCCTTAGTTAAAGTGGCAAATGATCTTACAGCCAACACAGATGCCAAACAGCTCTATGTCCTTGTGCTTTTGGATTGAAGTGCTGCATTTGACACTGTTGACCATGATGTCCTTCTGGACTGGAGACTGGAGAGGTGGGTTGGTCTCTCCGGTCCAATTCTAAATTGGTTTAGGACCTATTTAAATCGGTTGAGAGTTTTTGGGTGAACATAACTCAAGAGAAAATACATATCACGTGGCGTTCCAGAAGGTTAGATTTTGGGTCGGGTACTGTTCAGTTTTTCATGTTACCCCTTGGCAGTGTTATCAGAAAGCACAGCATTGATTTGCACTGCTACGCAGACGATAAACAACTTTACATTACTGTGTGTCACCAGAGGATTTTAGCTCCACGGATAAATTATTAGACTGTTTTAGTGATTTAAATACTTGGATGACTCACAACTTCGCATATTTTTAGCTTAGCTTTTCCTTAGCCTTTCAGTCGTTCAGTTTTTGTCCTTTTGTTTTCATCCTATGTTGTTGTGTACTAAATATCCAAGACATTTAAATGTTTCTCCTTAAACCACTCGAGTGTTGCTTTAGCAGAGTGCTTAGGGTCATTGTCCTGCTGGAAGGTGAACCTCCGTCCCAGTCTCAAATCTCTGGAAGACTGAAACAGGTTTCCCTCAAGAAATTCCCTGTATTTAGCACCATCCATCATTCCTTCAATTCTGACCAGTTTCCCAGTCCCTGCCGATGAAAAACATCCCCACAGCATGATGCTGCCACCATCCTGCTTCACTTTGGGGATGGTGTTGGGTTTGTGCCAGACATAGCGTTTTCCTTGATGGCCAAAAAGCTCGATTTTAGTCTCATTCGACCAGAGTACCTTCTTCCATATGTTTGGGGAGTCTCCCACATGCCTTTTGGCGAACACCAAACATGTTTGCTCGTTTTTTTATTTTAGCAATGGCTTTTTTCTGGCCACTCTTCCGTAAAGCCCAGCTCTATGGAGTGTGTGGCTTAAAGTGGTCCTATGGACACACGCTCCTTCAGGGTTATCTTTGACCTCTTTGTTGCCTCTCAGATTAATGCCCTCCTTGCCTGGTCCGTGAGTTTTGGTGAGCGGCCCTCTCTTGGCAGGTTTGTTGTGGTGCCATATTCTTAAATTTTTTTGATAATGGATTTAATCCTCCTTGGAATATTCAATGTTTCTGATACTTTTATAAGCCAACCCTGATCTGTACTTCTCCACACCTTTGCCCCTGACCTGTTTAGAGAGCTCGTTGGTCTTCATGGTGCCGCTTGCTTGGTGGTGCCCCTTGCTTAGTGTTAGGGCTGGGCGATATGACGATATATATCACAACACAAACAAACATGGAGGAGAGTGAACGCGACACAGAGCATGGAGACCGTACCTAAAAGAGGGGCTACTTCGGTTGCATGGACGTGGTTTGGGTATGAAAAGTCCGACACGGACCACAAAACCATCCCCCTAATAGGCAATAAAATAGTGTATGGTTTAAGACCTCACAGAGACAGATAAATACCCTGGAGAGAGAGAGAGAGAGAGAGAGAGAGAGAGAGAGAGAGAGAGAGAGAGAGAGAGAGAGAGAGAGAGAGAGAGAGAGAGAGTGAGAGAGAGAGAAATGATATTTGGCCATAAACAGAGAGTACACAGTGGCAGAATACCTGACTACTGTGACTGACCCAAAATTAAGGAAATCTTTGACTATGTACAGACTCAGTGAGCATAGCCTTGCTATTGAGAAAGGCCACCGAAGAGAAGACAGGCTATGTGCACACTGCTCACAAAATGAGGTGGAAACTGAGATGCACTTCCTAACCTCCTGCCAAATGTATTACCCGATTCAGGAAACTAGGCATATGTCGCAAGTCACAACTTCACAGGAGAGCCTTTTGAAAATGCCTTCTAGAACATGTGAACTTTCATGTGACTTAATATGAAACTTGTATGTCATCTGTAAATAATACAATTGTTAAATTACGAGCATAGTTGTTTTAGCCACGGAGAAAGCTACAAATATGTTGCTACTGCTCTCAATAACATTGCTGCCCTGAATTTATCAGGCGCAATCGACAAAGGTCAGAGGGAAAAAGTTGTGATGGACTACTTTCTGGAGGACGATCGTGCCATGCGGACTCTCTCTGACTCTGAAAATGAATCAGATGATGAATAAATCCCTGATTTAGGTGAAAATGTTACATGTCTAAACAAAAGACCCCACGTTAAAGCTTGCTGTTATCAAGCTAACGTTAGCGGAGGTTAGATGGCTGGCTCGCTAACGTTACTCTATGGACTGGGATTTTAGTTCATTTTTTATCTAGCTAACGGTACATGTCTAAACAAAAGACCCCAAGTTAAAGCGTGCTGGTTACACCTGAAGCTGCGAGTGGTAAACTTCATCAACAACTGCGCAGAGGTTAATGCAATAGTATTACCAGGACACAGACACTTTGGAAAGCTGCTGCCATCCCATGTGACAAAAGCAGTAGTGTGGCGTCTCCACAAGGAATCGATGACAACACTTGGTATGTAAAGCATAAACACATTTTTATTATTTAATTCAACTCCAACATGATTGGCACTACTTTTATTGATCTCACATTTTTTTCTGTATTTTCCAGAGGGACGAGTAGTCGGGCTGACTTCCTTCAGGAATCTGTGGGGAAAATTGCTGCCCCACATCTCAAGCACTAAGTCGAGGATAGATCTGTGCTGGCAGTGCCAGAGGAACAACTATCACGTCTTCAGATCTGCCAGAAGCTGTTAAGTCAGCCAAGCTGAAGAGGCAAGAGCAGCATCCCCTGCTTGTTCAGAGTGAGCGCTCTGTCTACCAGAAGATGGTTGCTGACTGCAAGACCATGTGTCAAGACCTGCAGTTGTCTCTGGGGGGCCACTACTGAACCAGCAAGCAAAGACATCACGATGCATTACAACTTTGATTTTGCTCAACAAGTACGCAATATTTACTCCTTTATACTGATTAAGGACATAAATGGATAGATAGATATACACCAAATATTTCCTGTTTTACAACTTTGATGCTCTTGGAGCCTGATGTTGTTGTCGCCAAGGAGTGTTCGGACTCAGTCGGGACCATGTTTCAGCTGCTGCGCAACGCTGACATCCTTCCTCCCATAAATGGTCTGCCTGTAAAAGCACCAGCTGGACTAGACACGAAAGTCAAGGACAGAAACAGGCTCTCCAAATATAGATTCCCTTGTTCATGCTCGGACCAGTCATCAGCACTATCTGCAGTGCCTCGATTCAAAGGACTCTCTCCTAACATTTCTCTCTCTGCTGCTCAGCCACTTTCCCCTGATTGTATGCATATAACTACCTCGTCTATCACTGATATCGTTATTGATATTGCTCTTGTACATACTGCATCTCTGATTTGTACTGACACTATCTATTTCTGATATCACTACGATGCAGGAAAATGGTCAAATTCACACACTTATCAAGAGAACATCCCTGGTCATCCCTACTGCATCTGATCTGGCAGACTTTGTCACGACTCCTACTGAAGGTGGCTCCCCTTCCTGTTCGGGTGGCACTCGGCGGTCGTCGTCGCCGGCCTACTAGCTGCCACTGATCCATTTTCCCCCTTTCTGTTTATTGGTTTCACCTGTGTTTGGTTTAGGCTGATTGGTCAGGGTTTATTTACCAGCAGGCCCGTATATCAAGTTTGCTTTGAATGATTCTAAAAATCTATCTGATTTCAAAAAGAAAAATGGTTTAAAGGGGCAATCTGTGATTCGTAAAACAACAAAGCAGTCACCTCAGTTAAAAAATAAGACTACTTAAATTAAAGCTACTTAGTGCCTTCAGAAAGTATTCAGACCCCTTGACTTTTTCCACATTGTTTCGTTACAGCCTTATTCTAAAATATATATTTTTTTAAATCCTCAGCAATCTACACACAATACCCCATATTGACAAAGTTTAAAATATTTGCACATATTTTTTTAAATAAAAAACAGAAATCCTAATTTAGATAAGTATTCAGACCCTTTGCTATGAGACTCGAAATAGAGCTCAGGTGCATCCTGTTTTCATTGATCATCCTTGAGATGTTTCTACAACTTGATTGGTGTCCACCTGTGGTAAATTAAATTGAAGACCCACACCTGTCTATATAAGGTGCTAAAGTTGACAGTGCATGTCAGAGCAAAAAGCAAGCAATGAGGTTAAAGGAATTGTCCATAGAGCTCCGAGACAGGATCTTCCTAGAGCTGGCCACCCGGCCATACTGAGCAATCGGGGGAGAAGGGCCTCGGTCAGGGAGGTGACCAAGAACCTGATGGTCACTCTGACAGAGCTCTAGAGTTCCTCTGTGGAGATGGGAGAACCTTCCAGAAGCACTCCACCAATCAGGCCTTTATGGTAGAGTGGCCAGACAGAGGCCACTCCTAAGTAAAAGGCACATGACAGCCTGCTTGAGAAACAAGATTCTCTGATCTGATGAAACCAAGATTGAAGGAGGAAACATGGCACCATCGCTACGATGAAGCATGGTGTTGGCAGCATCACGCTTTGGGGATGTTTTTCAGCGACAGGGACTGGGAGACTAGTCAGAATCGAGGGAAAGATGAACGGAGCAAAGTACCTTGATGAAAATCTACTCCAGAGCACTCAGGACCGCAGACTGTGGCGAAGGTACACCCAGACTTGAACTCGATCGAACTTCTCTGGAGGTACCTGAAAATAGATGTGCAACAACGCTCCCCATCCAACCCGACAGAGTTTGAGAGGATCTGCAGAGAAGAATGAGAGAAACTCTCCAAATACAGGTGTGCCAAGCTTGTAGCATCTTAACCAATTAGACTTGAGGCTGTAATCACAGAAAAAGGTGCTCCAACAAAGTACTGAGTAAAGGGTCTGAATACTTATGTGAATGTGATATTTCATTTTTTTATATATATACATTTGCAAAAATGTATTAAAAAAAAATTGGTTTCTGCTTCGTCATGATGTCTTGATTGATGAGGGGGAAAAAACGATTTAATACATTTTAGAATAAGGCTGTAATTTAACAAATGGAGGAAAAAGTGATGGGGTCTGAAAACACTTTCAGAGGAAGGGGGAAGTCTCCAGATACACCGGCATGCCCATATTCCTGGATGGTGCAGTCCACCACCTTACACACCAACCTGGCAGCAACCACCAGAATCATGGCGAACTATGGAAAATACAATTATTAGGAAATTAACAGGGGTAGCAATAAAGTAGCGAGCCTAATCCAGCCATCCTTTACAGTGTCCATATTTGGTCCATCTTCAGTCTCAGCGGGATTTATGTCAGTCCCCTCCTTCTATGATCAAAGCCCACAAAGCCCCACGAAGAAGCATTTATGTCACCATTGTTGTGCTTTTCAGACAAGAGAAAACATTAGCTTCATAGCGCCAAAGACAAAATAATAAGTTCATGTATTATGCATTCCACTTAGCATTTTCACTGTTCTCTGTACATTATTAATGTTATTTATCCATATCCAGCTCCCGTGGAGAGAAACAGGAAGTGAAGATGTAGCAATGAGGAAGGTGTGCCGTCCAAATGGCACCCTATTCCCTACAAAGTGCACTACATAGGGAGGGAGACAGACATCAGAGTTCTGGTCAAAAGCAGTGCACTACATAGGGAATAGGTGCACTATATAGGGAATAGGTGCCCTACATAGGGAATAGGTGCACTACATAGAGAATAGGTGCACTACATAGGGAATAGGTGTACTACATAGGGAATAGGTGCACTACATAGAGAATAGGTGCACTACATAGGGAAGAGGTGCACTACATAGAGAATAGGTGCACTACATAGAGAATAGGTGCACTACATAGGGAAGAGGTGCACTACATAGGGAATAGGTGTACTACATAGGGAATAGGTGCACTACATAGATAATAGGTGCACTACATAGAGAATAGGTGCACTACATAGAGAATAGGTGCACTACATAGGGAAGAGGTGCACTACATAGAGAATAGGTGCACTACATAGGGAAGAGGTGCACTACATAGGGAAGAGGTGCACTACATAGGGAAGAGGTGTACTACATAGGGAATAGGTGCACTACATAGAGAATAGGTGCACTACATAGGGAAGAGGTGCACTACATAGAGAATAGGTGCACTACATAGGGAAGATGTGCACTACATAGAGAATAGGTGCGACCATATTTCGCTACCTGTAATTGTATAATTTAAGAGCACCAGTACGCCTAGAAAAATGAAAGATTCTAGCTTTAATAGGTCAAAACATTTTCATCGTGCTCCTAAATTTCTTTGTGTGCGCCTACATTTTTCAACTCAGGCGCACACGTGCTCCATGTAAAAAAAAAAAATGTCAGCGTAGAGCCCTGCATAGGCAATAGGGCTCCACCTGGGAAGCAACCCAGGCGGGCCACAGGTCTCAGGATGACCCTGGCTGGCTGGACCGTTCAGTGTTGTCTAGGGCTTTGATCATCCGCCCCATGGGATGTATTTGTTCCTGGAGGACGTCTCCCGTTTCTCAGAAACATCCCCGGGGCTGAGTGGTGTCCTGCAAACAAGGTATTCCAGGACACCACTTCTGTCGTAACTCCTTACACTGACGATGGTGTGTGTGTGCTGCTGTGACAGCTACCAGCAGGACATCAGGTGTGGAGCCGAGCGCTAGCGAAGCGTTACTTGCAGCCCCGCAGGACTCAGCATTTTGGGTAGATCTCCCACGCCGTGGGTCCGATAGAACACAAGCATTGGAGTGGCGGGATAGTTGTGACAGAAAAACATAGTCACACACTTGGACTTTACACTCATATGCGCACGCGCACACGCACACAGTGGTGAATAGGCTTCAGGTTAGACTCCTGTTCCATTTGCACAGCCATTCCAAGTTATTTCAACTCCTGATGACTGTACGTGGTACTGAAACCGTATCATCGGGAAAGGCCCATGTGTTTCCTAGCATTCCATTGCCTTGATCACATTAGTAGAATAACTACTACATTATTTGTCTAGCTCTGATCCAGGGCGTTACGTGCAGATTCCTGAAGCTGAGCCTTCTCAGTGTCAGCAAACTGCACGTAACCCCTGGACCAGAGCTACTATTTGTCCAACCCTACAGTATCATGGCAGTGAGGAGATGTGATACGATAGGAGATGTGAGTGACAACCTAGGAGAAAGCTGTTCTGTTCTGTATTCCTGCAGTGTCTCCTCAGTCCGTCTGACCTCAGACACTGGTCACGCTGTCATAATTCTTCTGACACATACCCCCTCTCTGTTGTCTCCCTTCTCCCCCGTACTAGATCAGACGTTGGCCGCCCATTCCCTTCCATTGCTCCCTCACTCACCTCACGGTGCGCATCCCAAATGGCATCCTATTCCCTATATAGTGCACTACTTTTGATCTGGACCCATAGGGCTCTGGTCAAAAGTAGTGCACCATGTACGGAATAGGGTGCCATTTTGGGATGCAACCATGTACTCATCTACCCTCGGGTCCATCATCCATCCATCTCCTCTATCCTCAATTCACCTTATCATCACCTCTCCTGTCAGGGTACCTCAGTGCAGCTCTCATGCCACCAGAGGCTGATAACATGTCAATCATATTATAGAGTCCCATTATAAAGATACTGTGGATGACTCCTTTGACTCGCTCTGTGGTTTGGTTTCGAGTTCAGATAGGGATTGGCTAGCTGGGAATACAATCTAGTGTGTGTGTGTATGAGAGTGCATGCGTTGGTACGTGCCTGCGTGTGTGTGTGTGACAGATACGAAAGCATCTGTTTATGCCGGTGCCAACTAAACAAGTGACACGAGGGAGCCATGTCAGACTGACCTTTCCAAGCAGGAAGCAGAAGGCTGTAATTCATATTCACAATTCATTGACATCTTCTGACGGTTTCAGACACACATTTATATACCGAGGGGGTCTGTTTCAAACAGGCAATGGTACATTTAGTATCAAATCAATGAAATAACAAATTGATTCGTCACATGCTTCGTAAACAACAGGTGTGGACTAACAGTTAAATGCTTAGTTACGGGCCCTTCCCAACAATACAGAGAGAAAGATAATAGAGAAATAATAGAAAAGTACTAAATGTAATAAAAGTAATGATACATAATGAGTCTTGTCTATATACACGGGGCACCAGTCTATATATATATAGACCAGTATATTTAAAACTGTCACATAACAGTTTGGGAGACAATTTGGGAGACAATTACACGGTTTGTTCTGCTAATTAGGTGTGTGTTAGCTGTTTCCTGGCGGTCCTGCTGCCCAGCGTATCCAGGGTGTGAGCAGAATGCAGGGTCAGCAGGAGAGTCTAGTCTATGGCCAGGCCACACTCTGCTTTCCAGTGGGCCACCACCTCCTGGGACACACAGCACAGCAAATAGATCAGACATTCATTCAGAGAGACATTCAGACAGACAACAAAATAGACAGACAGATTAGCAGACATACAGACTCACTCGCTCACAATGTACAGCTCATAAAATGCTCATAAAACGTTTTTTTGACAGTAACTCAAGTGGACCTCTAGGTGTCAGTAATGAAGCTGTTTATCAAGCAACGTGTTTTCCTCAATTTAAATGACATTTGATCAAATATATAAATATATGACTTATTATGGTTTCTCTAGTTATACAGTTGCTGTGCATGTCCGCACTGGCCGAGCAACTCAAACATCCTGTGCTTCCAAATGCAACAACATTTAACATATATTACTTGGCAATGGCAGAGCTGAGAGCCTTAACCCCTATGATAATCTTATAGCATGGTATAAATCCTAATTTTGCACACTCAATACTTTTTATCATCTAAGTGCTGCTAAACACAAATTTGTGACCATAAACATTTGGTAAATAGATAGAGAAGCTGCCTATGCCAGGGTATTGAGCACTATTCAATTCCCAATCACTGTCCCTTCGCAAGCTTAGCGCTAGCTAAATGGCAGGCTGCTATCCTAAAAATTTGAAGATAAACTTGACACGGTAGAGTATTGAGCACTATTTAGTTTATCTCAGCTCCATTGCTGACAGATCTGACAGTGTCTGCATCCTAAATGGCACCATATTCCCTATGTAGTGCACTACTTTAGACCAGAGCCCTAATGCTACAGTAGTCTTATGCCCTGGTCAAAAATAGTTCACTATGTATGGGAATAGGATGCCATTTGGGACTCAGGGGATGGCATTTAAAGGAGTGAATCCCATTGGCTGTCACTAAAATGAAGGATTCACGCTGAGTCACTGCTATTGGCCCAGACTCTGCCAAAGGAGTACATTAAAGACCGGAAGGAAATACGGCCGAATATGACCTGATGCCTGAATATGGGAAAATACTGGTGCGCTATATAGGGAATAGGGTGCCATTTGGGACACAGCCACAGATGTATTAAGAAGGGAATATTCATGGACAGGAGAGATCAATCTTGTATATTAAAATAAGCTGCCGGCATAGAGAAATGAGGGAGCAGCACTTCAGCTGAACAACACATCTGAGAGACATGGAGATGGGACTTATGTGTGGTGCTACTATCCCTCAGACTTTGTCCAGCTGCGATAGCCCACAACCATTATGAATCTCACTCCCATCCACGATGATGCACAGTGCTTTTGTTGTCCTGTGAGGTTAAGCAGCCACACCGACAAGCACCGCCCGCTGCTTCCATTGACTTTTAGTAAGCGGCAGCTAAAGTTAGCTCTTTCTTTCATTCCGTTTCTCTGATGCCAAGGTCGTCGACGGCTGGGAGGCAGACATATGCTGTCAGAGGAGGAGAGAGCAGAGCAGAGCAGAACATGAGAGAGGGCAGCTGTAGTGGTAGAGGGAGATGGCAAGCTCTGAATCTTAATGAGCCAGAGACTTCCAGGAAGAAGTCAACTCAATTTTAAGTTGAAGAGCTGGTGTGTGATGAGCTACTGGGTACAAAATGGCCACTGTGGCATCACCCAGGTGGGCGCTACAGATGGATAGAGGGTGAAGTGAGTCGACCAAACCACCTTGCAAAGCTGGGTTTGATTACAGCATGTACTCTGTCCCAGGACTAATTGAGCCTGATGGAAAAATCCTTCCTTCCTTCCCTTTCACTCTCTTTATCTCCCTCTCATTTTCTCACTCTCGTTTTCCATTTCACTTTCTCTTCAGTCTTGCGGTTACCAACAGGAGCTAGGTGTGGAAGAGTCTTTCAGTTGTGCTGCTGTAGCAACCAAAATCTGAGAGTCTTACCATCTGGTAATGTCTGAAAACAAGGGCGGGGTTGATTCATCCAGCTAACTGATGATAACGTTGCTATAAACTTCCCCCATCTCACGCCAGCTGGCTTAACGTAGTAAACATGGTAGGTGGAAATGACAGACTATTCATCAAGAACATCTAAGACATTTTTTTATGTATTGGAAGAAAAGTCTATCCCCAAAGGTTACTAGGCGGTGGTGCTGGATTTTTGCTGTGCACTGTTTAGGCAACACACCTAGGCAGAGACGATTCATCTTTTCCAGTAACTGGGCGGAGGGAGAAAGGGAGAGCTAGGAACCTTCCTCTACTTTCCAGAGAGGAGAAGAAGAAACAGACCACCTGGAGGAGAACAAGCAGTTCTGATTACAGACGCTAATTAGAGGTCTGGACCCTGGTAAGGGACACATGGTCTAATTCTCAAATGGCACACTATTACCTATATAGGCTAGTGCACTACTTTTGGCCAGGGCCTATAGGACTCTGACCAAAAGTAGTGTACTATATAGGGAATAGGGTGCCATTTAGGACGCAAGTTTGGTACTGAGGAGAAATTGGGAAAATGTGAACTGTGGGGAGGTTAGAATTGATATCCTTCTAACTTGCCGTCTTGCTCTCTCTCACTCTCTTTCATGTGCAAATCCTGGCCACATCTTAGCCTTGCAGTTAACTGTGGATCACTGAAATACAAAGACAGACAGCATTCTACACATCATCATCTTCAATGACTGAAAGAGAACCTTATGTCAACTGCTCTGCTAAAACAATATAGACCTCACAACCACACCAAGGTCTCTGAGCCACAGAACGTTTTCCGTTGCCAAGTCCCCCCCCCCCCCCCCCCCAAAAAAAAACTTTCTTGTACCACAGGTGCCAGGAACACATAATTTTTCATTCAAGGCTAAATCTCGGACTGGACATAAATGGAGAGCTGTAGGCCAGCGGGGGCTGGTTGGCAAGGGGAGAGGAGTGCGTATTGAATTTGGAAAGTCATAAACGGCAGTTTGAACACCACAGAGTTGGTAGTGTTTTAGAGAGGCAGACCCACTGGGCACAGACGTCAGTTCAAAGTATATTCCACATTGGTTTAACGTCATTTCGTTGATTCAGCCAGTGTGTGCACAGTGGCGATAAATCACTTGGTGGTCTTAGTTGGAGAAAGAAAACGCACGTACTCACGCACACACACTTATGTATAGAGCCTTCTCAGCAGGACTTAAACGTATCAAATTAATAGCCCAATCAGACGAGTGACTTGCTCCTAACTACACAGGATCCAGGGGTTTGGACCCAGAATACAAAGCCAAACAACAAACAAAGTATTATTTCAATCCTCTCAGTAGGAGGCTGTCTGAGAAGAGTCCAGACAGACAGAAACAGTGGGGAACATAAGCTATCCAAAGAATGACTTTCACCAGTAGGTTATTGTTACTGAATGCTCAAACTATTTCTGATGACATAAATACGCCCCACGGTACTAAGAGATATGTACTCCAAACTCCACTGGACTCCGGACATCGTTTGTGACAAAGGCTGTGTAACCTTCCTGGTTTCATCGTTGTTTGACCTGCTTTTGCACATCACAATGGTCACCTTGCAGTTTGGGTGACTAGCACCTGGAGGAAGGGTCAGAAACATTAAAACAATAAACTCCTCCACCTCTCACTCTTAGAAAAAGGGTTTCAAAAAGGTTATTCGGCTGTCCACATAGGAGAACCATTATTGGTTCCAGGTAGAACCCTTTTTGGATAAAGGTAGTAGAACCTGATTGGCTTCCATGTCAAACCCTCTGTGGAAAGGGTTCTACCTGGAACCAAAAATGGTTCTTCAAATGGTTCTCCTATGGGAACAGCCGAAGAGCCCTTTTAAGGTTCTAGATAGCACCTTTTTTTTGTTGCTAAGAGTGTATAGGAGTGGCCCTAAACCAACAGAGATGGTTTATTCTCAGCTTGGGCTGTCTGAACTCTGGACATATTATTAACCCAGGAAGCAAACCTTTTCACACTCCCAGAATATACAACCTTGATTATTTGAGTATGGTGGACTGGACACGCACGCTCAACACACACACACACTTAGTGGCCCTTCTGCAAAGGGTGGATGGAGCTACTGACAGACAGATAGTGTACAGATGTGTCCCAAATGGCATCCTATTCTCTATTAAGTGCACTGCTTTTAACCAGGGTAACCAAGTAGTGCAATATATAGGGGAAAGGGTGCCATTTGGGACACACCCTATAAGTAATCCCAGCTGAAACCACATCAGTCCAGTACATGCTATATTTGAAACTTTTCAGTTTCCCCTTTGATCCTTTGTCTTGTTTCTCTTACAAACTACACAAACCCTCCATGGTTTAGCTGGTGTGAGTGTGTTATTGATAGTGAAGCTATGTTGAACGTTGAATGCCTATTATGGCATAGTAAATATGGCTTTGCTGTCATATTATTACAGCGAAGTCAATAGAAACACAGATGAGGTGAAAAACAGCCGCTAGAGGGCGATATCTATCCTTCCTCATACTGTGAATGATGAAATAACTGAGTACGGTGCAGTGTGAAGGTTTTGCATTTCCCCCACTAATGGTTAAGGTTAGGATTGAGGGAGGGGACGCTGATCCTAGATCTGTGCATAGTGGAAATCTCAGCTCGGAGCTGAAAAAACGAGTACAAACAAAATAGACGGTATTATAAGTATAATGCTGTGTAATGAGTAATGGTCAATGTAGCATTACTGTGTGGCTCTGACCAGGAAGACTCCAGACCCATATGTAGCCTATAACTAGGACCTGGAGTTGTTCCTGATCAGGTCACATGGTTAGGAAAAACTTGGGAGCCAAAACAATATGGAAATGTCTCAGGAGTGGAGTGGGATGGGGCTCGACTCTGGAACGCAGAGGTCCAAGAGAGCCCCTAGGGCGAGGGAGGCGAGGGGATGAGAGGTGACCCAAAGCCTGGTTTCCTGTTTACGGTCTTGCTCTGGTGACCTTCCCCTATACCCGGTGAATGATGTGGAGTCGCCGACATATGGACTCCAGATCATTACAAAATACTTTCCCCCCTAATCATATTGAGCATGTACATTCCGTTCTGCTGCTGACGTTATAGCGAAATTGATTTCAAATGCATCCAGGCAAAATGAATAGTCAGGTGTGTACTGAACAAAAAAGTGTGCTATTCCCAACAGACAAGAGCATGACTCCATCAGCTTGAGAAACTTCACCTTGAGAATATGCATGGAATGGGAAAAGTACACACACACACACACACACGCACCATAAAAATTCCCCTGTGCTAGACAGATACGAGATTTTACAATTTAATGTGAGCATAAAAGTGTAACTATGTACATAAACAAACCTGGTCACTGCCCGATCCTGAGGTTTTTCTTGGAAAGCCTGTTATCCCAGGGGAAACCTGGGGTTTCATGATGTGTGTGTGTGTGTGTATGCATGTGACACTTATATAAGTGATTAATATGATCAAGGTTAGAGTGGAGCAGAGGGTGAGCCCTGGTGGCAAGTCCTAAACAAGTCCTGACATGCTCACACAGCACCCAGAATTAAAACAAAACATCAACAGAATGTCACCAGGGAGAAGGAGGAGTGTTTCGAAGCCTATTCTCATCTTCTCAAATAATCTTTGCCACGGGCAGAAAGCAATTAGCTCGTCACAACACCTCGATAAACAGAGCGTGTTGGTCTTTAACAGCCGAAACTAAAACAAATCCCAGAGGTTCCAGTTAATACGATTTTTTCTCTCTTTTCATCTCAGATTTTATAGCCAGCCTGTGAAGAGAGGGGAGAACTTGGCCCACAGGCAATTAGCTCTCCTGTCAATAATGGGCAATAAAGAGCCATTTTCTATCTCATAAAGAAAACGTTCATATATACGAAAGACCTTCAAATGTAAAGTGATAATTGTCATATCATTTATCGGCAATTATACCTCTAAAAATACCTTCGCATGGTGTTGTGTCCCTGCTACACAGATGTCATAACATCTGGAGACTTGACACAACATCTGGAGACTTGACACATGTCAGTACTGAGGTCAAAATATCACTCTTCTCAATGATGGTGTATACACACGCACACCAGGAGAACACAGCCCTTTCGTACTGATTTCTTATCTAACACTGAAGGGTGAGCCTTTAGCTTACTCTCTCTCTCTCTCTCTCACACACACACACACACACACACAGAGGTGTTTCCAGACTCTGTTGGGTCATTGTAGGGAATAGAGGTGGAGCAATATAGTTAAAAAATGGGCTGAGACAAACTAAGAGTAGCACCATACTTGTTTAGAAATTGCCATACCACTGGATGTCTCCTCTGTCAACATTTCTACATCTCCCACATCCACACGAAGACACCAAGGGTAAGACTCAATTGGCTCCTCTGTTGACAGTTTCATTGTCAAAATTGAAAGTTGAAACAAAACATTTCAAATTGAATTACTTGAAAGTTGTTCAAAGTATTTATAGCCTATGTGATGACAAAAATAATCCTACTTCTGTTTCCTTGTTCCCTCAATTGCCTAGCTTTTACGGTTTAGGATTCTAGTGAGGGGAGTGACATTTCTAGAAAGACAATGACTCATGCGTTCAGTAGTTCAATTGTCTGAACAGTGATTGTAAGGACTTTTGAAGTTCAAAGTCCTCTGTGTTTACGATTTAGCCTCAACCTGATAATAATTATGCTGAAGTAATAATGATTAACATACTGTATATACTATATGAAGTGACAAGACATAATGCACATTGCACATCATGTCAGTACAATTTTCTCAGCTTCTCTGTCTACTATCTTCTCTGAAAAGTTGGCATATTCAGTCTGGCAGAACATCTGCACTAACAAATTCGTTTTTGATGGGTTTCTCATCATTTATATCTCAGTACTTCAATATCTCATAGTCAACGGGAGACGGAATATGAATATGTGTTTTTGGCCTTAAATCACTGACAGAAATCTCACTCAGTAGAACAGCTGGGGAAACTTCAGCTGAATATTGGAGATATTTGGACATGAGACAAGATGTTTTGTAGGAACACCGACAGCTTCTCGTCTCCGTCTCTCGCGAGCAGCACGTCGTTGGATAACCTCATAGACCTGGAAGCTATCCTAAAAACCTATCGTACGTTATTGAACTGAGGCGGCAAAGACAGAGAAGCCTCAGCTGTAGTAATTATCTGTAGAACGTTAAAGTGCCCGTCAATAGCAAACACATGTGATACACACCTTCTCTTAGAAAAAAACATTGGGCTTTTTGCCCAGTTAACAGAGAATCATTCACGGATCCACACAAGTGACGATCATTTGAGGTCATACACTTACCTCACATTGAACCCAAACAGAGTTTCTGGTATTCCCTGGCAGCATCAGCACAATGAGTCAGTCTGAATAGGGAACAGCAGGGTCATGATGGAGTTGTCTCTCTGGGCATGTCCTTACACACTGTGATAATACACAAATGCACACGTGCACCCACACACAGATGTATGGATCTAATCTTCAGAGCTCTACCGTCACACTATCTACATATTTACATCTGCAGTAAGGGAATGAAAATACCTTGATAAGCGTCTCGGAAAATCTATTCTAACATCTCAAGACTATCAATCAATCAAATGTATTTATAAAGCCCTTTTACATAAGCCAATGTCAAAGTGCCTTACAGAAATCCAGCCTAAAACCCCAAACAGCAAGCAATGCAGATGTAGAAGCACGGTGGCTAATAAAAACTCCCTAGAAAGGCAGGAACCTGGGTAGAAACCTAGAGAGGAACCAGGCTCTGAGGGGTGGCCAACCCTCTTCTGGCTGTGCCGAGTTGAGATCAGAGGTGGAAAAAGTACTCAACTGTCATACTTGAGTAAAAGTAAAGATACCTTCATATAAAATGACTCAAGTAAAAGTGAAAGTAACCCAGTAAAATACTAGAGTAAAAGTCTAAAAGTATCAGATTTGACTTAAGTACTTACTTAGATTTGACTTAAGTACTTAAGTACAGTGGTGGAAAAGTACTCATTTGTCATACATAAAGATAAATGCTATACATCAAACTCCCTATTCAGCAAACCAGACTGCACAATTTCCTTTTTTATAACTTTTTTGACAGCCAGGGGCACACTTCAACACTCAGACATAATTTAGAAAGGAAGCATTTATATTTAGTGAGTCCACCAGATCGGAGGCAGTAAAGATGACCAGGGATGTTCTCTTGATACGTGTGTGAATTGGACCCTTTTCCTGGCCTGCTAAGCATTCAAATTGTAACTAGTACTTTTGGGTGTCATGGAAAATGTATGGAGTAAAAAGTTCATACTTTTCTTTAGGAATGTGGTGAAGTAAAAGTAAAAGTAGTCAAAAATATAAATAGTAAAGTAATGAACAGATACCCCAAAGTACTACTTAAGTAGTACTTTAAAGTATTTTTTACTTAAGTACTTTAAACCACTGGTTGAGATATGACTGCACAGAACATTGTGGGGCAGTTTCCCAGATTAAGCCTAGTCCTGAACTAAAAAAGAATGGACGATGGAGAACCTCAATTGGATGTTTTTATTTGTCCAGGGCTAGGCTCAATCTGTGTCTGGGAAAGAGTTTTCAGGGATAGTCACTTTCTCCAGAGGGAAAGGAAAATTGTTCTGTTGGGCGTACTGGTGTCCAAGCGGTTCCAACTGACAGGTTTCGTGAGAGAAATCAAGTGAGATATTCCTAACAAGGAGTTTATTGTTCACAGTAGAGCTGTCTGATATGAACAAAAATCCATATGGCGATAAATTGCCTGAATTGATGCGGTAACGATAGAAGTTTATAACATTAATGTGCCCCACGGTTTTTTATTTATTATCCTTTAAACTACTACTAGTATTTTGATGGTTGTAGCCATCAATTGTCCCATTAACAATTCACCCATATTAGCGAACTTATTTAATTTCATACTTCACATTTCTCTAGTATAGACTACTTATCATAATGAACGATATCGGACAAAATGACTGCGCTAAGTGATCCGCACGGTCGGTGTCATTAATGTTCGGTTATCGCTTCAGCTCTAGTTCACACGCACGTAACGGTATGCATATACGCACACACCCACTCCTCACCCTGTCAAGCATTAGGCTACAAAATCTACACACAACATCCGAACAACCCCTACGGATCAGAAAGAGGGACTTAAAGCAGTGAGGAGGGGGGGATAACAGGAACAGATAGTTGTTGACAACTTGGATCGTCATGCTGTTATTAGCTGTAAGGGCATTACAGCTTTCAGATGGATGGCCATTCTCTCGTTCATATTATTTGGGAAAAGCATGGTCCTTAAGGGGTTGTCTGTCTGGGCACATCCTCACACATTGATCTGTGATAACACACCACACACACACACATGCGCCCACACACACACACAATAGCACAGGCACTGGTGTATGGATCTAATCTTCAGAGCTCTACTGTCACGCTATCTACATCTGCAGTAAGGGAATGCAAACACCTTGAGAAATCTCTCTCTGGCTTCTACTAGAGCAATACCAAACATCTGGCCCATCCACACCATCAGACTGATAAGTACTGCGCTTACACACTGGTTCAAAGACAGAATAGATTTTCAGAGACGAGCTAACGTCTCAAGACTAAACAGATATGAATGTACAGAACATTGTGGGGCAGTTTCCCAGACACAGATTAAGCCTAGTCCGGAACTAAAACAGAATGGACAATGGAGAACCTCAATCCAGGGCTATTCTCAATCTGTGTCTGGGAAACTGCCGAGAGTGTTTAAAGAAAGATGAATCTGATTTTTCAAGGATAGTCACCTTTTCCAGAGGGAAAGGAATATTGTTGTGTTGGGCGTAGCGGTGTGAAAGCAGTTCCAACTGAAAGGTTTTGTGCGAGAAATCAAGTGATATATTCCTAACGAGAGGGAGCTTATTGTTCACAGTAGAGCTGGCTGATATGGACAAAAATCCATATCGCGATACATTTCCTGAATTGATGTGATAACGATGAATAAAAGTTTGTAACATGAATGTGCCCCACAGTCTTTCATATTATACCGAGTGGCGCAGCGGTTTAAGGCACTGCATCTCAGTGATAGAGGCGTCACTACAAACCCTGGTTTGATTCCAGGCTGTATCACAACTGGCTGTGATTGGGAGTCCCATAGGGTGGCGCACAAGTTGTTAGGGTTTGGGCAGGGCAGGGCAGGGCGTCATTGTAAATAAGAATTTGTTCTTAACTGACTTGCCTATTTAAACAAATGAACTAGGCAAGTCAGTTAAGAAACCATTCTTATTTACAATGACGGCCTACCAGGGAACAGTGGTTTAACTTCATGTTCAGGGGTAGAACAACAGAATTTTACCTTGTCAGCTCAGGGATTCGATCCAGCAACATTTCAGTTACTGGCCCAATGCTCTAACCACTAGGCTACCTGCCACGCCATAAAGGTTAAATAAAAAATATATACACTACTGGTCAAGGGTTTTTCTTTATTTTTACTATTTTCTACATTGTAGAATAATAGTGAAGACATCAAAACTATGAACTAACACATTATGTGTTATATTTTATATTTGAGATTCTTCAAATAGCTACCCTTTGCCTTGATGACAGCTTTGCACTCTTGGCATTCTCTCAACCAGCTTCACCTGGAATGCTTTTCCAACAGTCTTGAAGGAGTTCCCACATATGCTTTCCGTCACTCTGCAGTCCGACTCATCCCAAACTATCTCAATTTGAAAATAGTAAATAGTAAAAATAAAGAAAAACCCTTGAATGAGTAGGTGTTCTAAAACTTTTGACCAGTAGTGTATATATATATATATATATTTTTTTTAAACAAATCACCCATATTTAATTTCAAACTTCACATTTCTCTACAATAGGCTACTTTGTAGATAGGCTACTATCATAATAAACGATATCAGCAAAATGCCTGCGATAAGTCATCGGTATGGTCGGTGTCTCTTCAGCTCTATTTCACACGGACGTAACGGTATGCATATACGCTCACACCCACTCCTCACCCTGTCAAGCATTAGCTGCAAATTCTCCACACAACATCCAAACAACCCCTACGGATCAGAAAGAGGGACGTAAAGCAGTGAGGAGGGGGGGATAACAGGAACAGATAGTTGTTGACAACTTGGATCGTCATGCTGTTATTGGCTGTAAGGGCATTACAGCTTTCAGATGGATGGCCATTCTCTCGTTCTCTCCTAATAGATGCGTTCTGATAAAATACATATTTGATATTATTTTATACATTCTGTCCAAATTTTGTGAAAGAGAAAAATCATTTCATCCAACAAGTCCTGTCTAGAACAGAAAAAAAAGTGATCTCGTCAACGGATCTCGTTTAAGTTAACACAATGCAGCAGAGACTAAACTGGCTTGACGTCATTCGTAACATACCATGTCCCTTTATTCCCTTACTTCTCAGAGAACAGAGAGGATGGAGATGGATGAAGAGGACTACAACTACGACTTTGGGAACTCCAGCTCCAACGACAGTGACGACTACGACGACTACCACTCGGTGTGCGACAAAGCCGAGGTGCGTTCCTTCGGCCGTCTCTTCCTGCCCGTGGTCTATGGCTTGGCCCTGGTGGTGGGCGTGGCGGGCAACGCCCTAGTCGTGGTGGTGTACGCGTCGCCGCGGCGACTGCGGACGCTGACGGACGTGTGCATCCTGAATCTCGCTGTGGCTGATTTACTCCTCCTCTTCACGCTGCCCTTCTGGGCGGCTGATGCCGTGCACGGCTGGCAGATCGGCGTGGCCGCCTGCAAGCTCACCTCCTTCCTCTACACCACCAACTTCAGCTGCGGTATGCTGCTGCTAGCCTGTATTAGTGTGGACCGATATCGGGCACTGGCACACAATGCTGGAGGCCGGGCTGGGAGTGGCCCACGGGCCAGGAGACAATGGATATTAGTGTGTGTCGTTGTGTGGACCACAGCTATTTGCTTGGGCCTGCCTGACATGGTGTTATTCACGGTGAAGAACACATCCCACCGGCTGGCTTGCACAGCCATCTACCCCAGCAGCATGGCCCGACCGGCCAAGGCTGCCTTGGAGCTGCTGGAGGTGCTGCTGAGCTTCCTGCTGCCTTTCCTGGTAATGGTGGTGTGTTACTGCTTGGTGGGCCGGGCGCTGGCTAGGGTCGGAGCTGGGGTGCGCAAGGAGAAGAGGTGGCGGGCCCTGCGGGTGCTGCTGGCCGTGGTGGGGGTGTTCCTGTTCACCCAGCTGCCCTACAACCTGGTGAAGCTGTGGCGGACGCTGGACGTCATCTACGGCCTGGTTACCGACTGTGACCTCAGTAAAGGTCTGGACCAGGCTCTCCAGGTGACGGAGAGCCTGGCGCTCACACACTGCTGCATCAACCCAATGCTCTACACCTTCATAGGCTCCTCCTTCAGAGGGTACGTCCTCAGGGTCGCCAAGAGCCTAGGACAGCGCCTCGGGCGGAGAATGCGCGGTGGTCACCATGGCAACGAGGAGCCTGCTGTGGAGATCTCGCTCAATACACACAATTCCGCCGGGCACACACACTCACACTCTGTCTCGGAGGATGAGGACACCAGCACCTTCACCATCTAACATGTCTAAAACTCAGAAGTCTTATCATGGTAACCAAAAAGGGCTAATGCACAAACACTTCTACTGGATTTTCTAGGGGCAATCTGGGATTCAATCAGCAACAAAGCAGTCCATCAACCGTATATTTTGGGGTTCTGATTGGGTAACACAGTTGAACTAAGCTCATGAGGCATTTATAAGTTAGATTCTTCATGAATAATTGGCTATCATGAAGTTTCAAGGTCCAAAAAGGAATGTGTACCAATCACAGATCGCCCCTTAAGCAGTTGCTCTATACCAGTATTACTAGAAGCCTGTGCTATACATAAGTAACTGTTAAGTTAACTTGATATCTAGATGAATGTCTGTATTTGTATCGTTTAGTAATGTATTATTTAGTATCTAGTCAATCTTTAGTATTGCGTAAGCTTTTGTAAATAAAACAAGTTGTTTTTATGTAACCCCCCCCCCATTATTTCCCTGTATATGACATCCATCTGAAATAAATCTCAAAATCAGAAGGAATGGCTCTCTCAAGCTCATGTTCTTACATCTCTCATCACATCCTATTCAATCTCACACAGCACATGGCGCCTACAGATCAGAAGCATCTGATTCCAATGTTTTCTGTGGCTTTGAGAGAGAAGAAAGCAGGCAGCCTGATTGAGCAGCGGGTTGCCAGAGAGCTCCACAAAACAAAGAGTGAGAAGTCGACAGGGAGAGGAGAGAGAGGGCTTCCATCCGGCCATCACACAGGCAGGAAGACACTACAGGCAGGAAGACACTGCACAACCAGCGGGGGTCTGTTTTGAGCCTGAATCCCAAATGGAACCCTACTCCCTACATAGTGCACTACTTTCTTTTACCAGAGCCCTATGGGGTGCCATTTGGGACGCATACCCATGAAGGGGATTCCAGCATTTAAATGACTCTGCCTGTCCTCTCATGTTCCCTCCGTTTAAATAAGCTGGACTTAAAAAGTGCAACAGGGGTTTGATGTTGAGTGCAATCCATTGAACAGTGGTGAACCATTTCAGCATGGCCATTTATCCTCTTCCTTTAAAACTCATCTTCAAAGAGACCTTTTATCTTAAACTCTTTGAAATCGATCGTACACGTCACATCGCATTGAAGTCCTTTGACAAAATGGCGAATATAAAACGAAATTAAACTAGCTAAATGTATTCCATGAATAACAAAATCGGGCCCCCAAAAGCATAGTGAGATGCATTGTGTGGTGGAGAGAGTTAAACAGTGTCTCAATGAAAAGCTTTTTCCACAGGAATGAGTCACTCAGAGGATCGTCTTAAAGTGGAAAAAATTCCCCAGAATTGGAGCCACCATAGATAGGCCATAGATCATAAAAGTCCTAGCTAATGTCCTCAGTGTTTACCTCCTATTCTCTTACAGAACCTTTTAGTCATATCCTCTCCTCTGTAATGACTGGGGTTTGTGCCCCAAATGGCACCCTATTCCCTATATAGTGCACTACTTTTAACCAGGGCCCTGGTCAAAAGTAGTGCACTATATAAGGAATAGGGGTGCCATTTGGGATGCACAGATGTTGGGATTGGTGGGTAAACACATCAGTTAAGTGTGTGGTTGGTTGTGGAGGGATAAACTCAGGACAAGAGAGTGAATCACAGTCTCTTCACACAGCAATAACCTCAACTCCTCCGCTGTCTCCCAAATCACTTAGAATGACTGATTGGTTGCTGAGGGGAATGGGAAGTGAATGGTGCATCAGTGTAATCCGCTTCAGACTTCAAATGTGAGGCACAAGACGAGGCTACACATTAGGGTCTTTAACCTGAAAGCTGGCTAGAGACTAGATGATTTTTGGCCTGTCTGCGGGCTCCCGACGAGCACTTTTTTACAACAATGCCGAAGTTCAGCCTGATTATCGAATCACTCTACCGAGGTAGTGTCGTTAGGTGTAAGCCTCATACCGAGAACCAGCTTGGTGCGATTTGGCTTGACTGACTAGTTAAATGTGATAGGTTCTCCGATATTCAGATAAAACGATTAAGGGTGTGTCAGGTGAGCAAGAGTTGCAGACTACACCCTAAACCGTCAAGTGTGCGGTTAGAGCTACACCTGTGCGTAGGTAAAACAGACTTACCTATCTATCTATACTATACTATACGTATCTTTTTTGTTTATTCCACACTAAGATCAACTTCTCCTTTGACTTTCTCTCTTTCCTCATCCATCTCTCCGTCCTTCGCTGTTCTACTCTTTCCCACTCTCTGTCGTTACTGCTTTCTACTTTGCTATCTACTGTCATTTTTCCCTACTCTATCCATCTTATGGAGAGGCCTAAAAGTACAATACAAGCCAGGATAAGAGCACAACATTTGAGCTATAAAGCAAAACCAGGCTGTTGAGCGGCATTAAAGTATAATTTCCTACGCAGAGCTTCCAAATGGCAAAGAGCTCAACCAATTCCATAGCGTCTTGCTAATGAGCGAGAGGGAAACGACAAAAAACAGCCATTCAGCACCACGTAGTCGTCATTCATGATATCACATCACAGGACCTATGTTTCAATAAACACAGTTCCGCCCTGGATTTGAATACATGCCCAGGCTTACGTGGAGTCGGGAGCCCAGACGGTGTACATCTCAGATAAAGTCTGCTCCCAAAGTCATCCAGATTAAAATGGATTTAATTGTCTTCTTTTTTTTCAACAATCGACACAAAATGAAACATTGATGAAAAATAAAACAGGATAATAGGTTATTGTCCTGCTGAATGGTGAAAATGTCTCCCAGTGTCTTTTGGAAAACAGAATGAACCAAGTTTTCCTCTAGGATTTTGCTTGTGCTTAACTCTATTCTGTTCATTTTTATCAACAACAAAAAAAACTCCTTAGTCCTTGCTGATGACAAGCATACCCATTACATGATGCAGCCACGACCATCCTTGAAAATACAGTGCATTCGGAAAGTATTGAGACCCCTTCCCTTTTTCCAAATTTTGTTACGTTACAGCCTTATTCAAAAATGTATTAAATAAAAACAAATCCTCATCAATCTACACACAATACTCCATAAAAACAGAAATACCTTATTTACGTAAGTATTCAGACCCTTTGCTATGAGAATTGAAATTGAGCTCAGGTACATTCTGTTTCCATTGATCATCCTTGAGATGTTTCTACAACTTGATTGGAGTCCACCTGTGGTAAATTCAATTGATTGGACATTATTTGGAAAAGGTGCACACACACACACACACACCTGTCTCCATAAAATTCCACAGTTGACAGCGCATGTCAGTGCAAAAACCAAGCCATTAGGTCGAAGGAATTGTTTGTAGAGGTCCGAGACAGGATTGTGTCGAGGCACAGATCTGGGGAAGGGTACTAAAACATTTCTGCAGCATTGAAGGTCCCCAAGAACACAGTGGCCTCTATCATTCTTAAATGGAAGAAGTTTGGAACCACCAAGACTCTTCCTAGAGCTGGCCGCCCGGCCAAACAGAGCAATCGGAGGAGAAGGGCCTTGGTCAGGGAGATGACCAAGAACCCGATAGTTACTCTGACAGAACTCCGGAGTTCCTCTGTGAAGATGGGAGTTTTTAATTTTTTATATATTGGCAAAAATGTCAAGAAACCTGTTTTTACCTTGTCATTATGGGGTATTGTGTGTAGATTGATGAGGAAAAAAACAATTTAATCCATTTTAGAATAAGGCTGTAACATAACAACATTTTTGAAAAAGTCAAGGGGTCTGAATACTTTCCTAAAGCCCTGTATGAAGAATGGCACTCAGTGATGTGTTGTTTTGGATTTGCCCCAAACATAATGCTTTGTATTCAGGACAAGTTAATTTCTTTGCCACATTTTTTGCAGAATTACTTTAGTGCCTTATTGCAAACCGTCTTTTCACTCTGTCATTTAGGTTAGTATTGTGGACTACAATGTTGTTGATCCATCCTCAGTTTTCTCCTACGACAGCCATTCAACTCTGTAAATGTTTCAAAATCACCATTGGCCTCATGGTGAAACCCCTTAGCGGTTTCCTTCCTGTCCGGCAATTAAGTCGGGAAGGACGCCTGTATCTTTGTTGTGACTGGGTGTATTGGTACACCATCCAAAGCATAATTAATAACTTCACTGTGCTCAAAGGGATATTCAGTGTCTGCTTTTTTTTATTTTGACCCATCTACCAATAGGTGCCATTTGTGAGGCAATGGAAAACTCTCTGGTCTTTATGGAATCTGTGCTTGAAATTCACTCCACAACTGAAGGACCTTACAGATCATGTTAAAAAATCATGTTAACTACCGTTATCGCACACAGAGTGAGTCAATGCAACTTATTATGTGACTTGTTGGGCAGATTTTTATTCCTGAACGTATTTAAGCTTGCCATAACAAAGGGGTTGATTACTTATTGACTCAAGACGAGTGACGGTTGGTGATGTTTAAGATAAGGGAGGACAATCTTTTTTTATGAGCATGGCCATATTTCTATTACAGCACATTATTGGATTACTGTCATTCATATTCCATTCACCCAGCTCAATGAAACATCAATAGGTTTGGGCTACTGACACTCACATTTTCCCTATACCCATCATGAGGTTGCTACAACCTAGCCACTAAATGAAAGTTAACAAAGTAGGTGCACAGGTCGAGAGTAAAATTTCAGTAATCAAGGTGACAGACAGTGACACATTTAATAGAGCATTGCACAGTCTTGCCTGCATCTAGCTGATCTAGGGTGTATTCATTAGACCAACAGTTGCAAACAAGAGTTTCTATTGGACAAATTCAGGTATGTTTAACCCCATTTCGTTCCATTTGCTTCCATTTAAGAAACCTTTTTTCAACAGAATAGGCAGAATGAATACACCTGTGAATACACGCACACAGTTCACTTTCATAGCAGCCACATATAAACAGCATGAACATTTTGCTTGCTGTGTAATTCCTTCTTGCATCTATGCGCTCTCCTCCTCTCACCTTTGTGGACTTCAGTGCACAACACACATCTGTCTGTGACCAGGTGAAAAAACCTTTCTAAGCCAAACCTTCATATCATAACCACAAACCGCTATGCACAGCCTACATCAGGGTTCCCCATCTGCCAGCATGCGGGCTGAATTTGGCCCGCAGGTAGTTTTATTTGTCCCCCCAAATTCTGATCATTTTCATTGTTGGTCATAAAAAACTGTAAATACACCATGAAATCCGCTCCAAGTGATTTTAATTTTCCCGCACTAACACGTGATTGTATAGAAATGTAAGCAATATTATGTTTTGGTCAAATAATATATCTACAGTTGAAGTCAGAAGTTTACATACACCTTAGCCAAATACATTTAAACCCAGTTTTTCACAATTCCTGACATTTAATCCTCATAAAAATTCCCTGTCTTAGGTCAATTAGGATCACCACTTTATTTTAAGAATGTGAAATGTCAGAATAATAGTAGAGAGAACGATTTATTTCAGCTTTTATTTCTTTCATCACATTCCCAGTGGGTCAGAAGTTTACATACACTCAAGTAGTATTTGGTAGCATTGACTTTAAATTGGTTAACTTGGGTCAAACGTTTCAGGTAGCCTTCCACAAGCTTCCCACAATAAGTTGGATGAATTGTGGCCCATTCCTCCTGACAGAGCCGTTGTAACTGAGTCAGGTTTGTAGGCCTCCTTGCTGGCACACACTTTTTCAGTTCTGCCCAAAAAAATTCTATAGGATTGAGGTCAGGGCTTTGTGATAGCCACTCAAATACCTTGACTTTGTTGTCCTTAAGCCATTTTGCCACAACTTTGGAAGTATGCTTGGGGTCATTGTCCATTTGGAAGACCCATTTGCGACCAAGCTTTAACTTCTGACTTCTGACTGATGTCTTGAGATGTTGCTTCAATATATCCACAAAATGTTCCTCCCTCATGATGCCATCTATTATGTGAAGTGCACCAGTCCCTCCTGCAGCAAAGCACCCCCACAACATGATGCGGTTATGGCGGTTTTGGAGCAGTAGCTTCTTCCTTGCTGAGTGGCCATTCAGGTTATGTTGATATAGGACTTGTTTTACTGTGGATATAGATACTTTTGTACCTGTTTTCTGCAGCATCTCCACAAGGTCCTTTGCTGTTGTTCTGGGATTGATTTGCACTTTTCGCACCAAAGTACGTTAATCTCTAGGAGACAGAATGCGTCTCCTTCCTGAATGCTATGATGGCTGTGTGGTCCCATGGTGTGTGGTCCCAAAAATTACTTGTGTCATGCACAAAGTAGATGTCCTAACCGACTTGCCAAAACTATAGTTTGTTAACAAGAAATTTGTGGGAGTGGTTGAAAAACGAGTTTTAATGACTCCAACATGAGTGTATGTAAACTTTCAACATCAACTGTATTTGGAATTCTTGGGGTCAAAAGGCAGTGTACAAATGATTTGTAATCATGTTCCGGGCCCCCCGACCATCCCCTCAATAAATAATTGTCCCGCGGCTGAATCTTGATGATGATCCCTGGCCTACATTATTGTCAGCATATTCGCTAATGTCATAGTCAACATAGCTACTATAACTAACGCCTTAGTAAACCCACTACAATCATGCAGTACAGAATACACTCAGCAAGCAGTTTAGCAGTTACACGGGCCCCGGTGGCAATAAATTAATAAAACCAAAAGCTTCCCTTGACTTGGAAGAGTTCCAGTGTTGGATAGTCATAGCCAGCTAGCTAACATAGCATCCCTCTCTGTTTGAGCCAGGTGTTTGAGTAGGCTAAACTTGCTAGCTGCATCTGCATTTGAAAGTGACATTTTTTTAAACTAAATATAGCTATTTCTCTCTCTCCGTCTTGTTTCTTCATTTTTAAAGAAATTAATTTGTTCAAAAGTATTCAACTATTGTCTTTCTACCTCTTTGAGTCAACTACTCACCACAGTTTGCACTGCAGTGATAGCTGTCTGTAGCTTATGCTTTCAGTACTAGACTAATTCTCTGATCGATTGGGTGGAAAACATGTTAGTTCATGCTGCAAGAGCTCTGATAGGTTGGAGGATGTCCCCCGGATGTTGTCATAATTACTGTGTAAATCTATTGAAAGGGGGTGAGAACCATGATCCTCCTAGGTTTTGTATTGAAGTCAATGTACCCAGAGGATGGAAACTAGCTGTCTTCCGGCTACACCATGGTGCTACACCAGTGCCGTTTAGGCTACTGTAGACTTTTATTGCAGTGTGTTTTAATCAATTTTTTGGTGATGTGAATATATTTATATTTATAGTTTTATCTTAAAAGGACCACTAATGTTTCACTATTTTTATTTTTATGAAATTCACTGAGGAGGATGGTCCTCCCCTTCCTCTTCTGAGGAGCCTCCACTGCTCAAGAAATTATAGCTTTACATTTTATTAATATTTGTAAACATTTCTACTTTGACATTGTGGAGTATTGTGTGTAGATCAGTGGCACAAAATCTCAATCGAATACATTTTTAATTCCGGCTGTACCACAGCAAAAAAATTAAAAAGTCAAGGTGAATACTTTCTGAACGCACTGTATGCCAATGTGCATTGAAGCTGTTCTGGCTCATGGTGGCCCAACACACTATTATGACATATTATGATGTTTATTTTATTTTGGCAGTTATCTGTACTTCTCAGGAACAACACTAACGATACAGTAATGAGGAAAGTAGTTATTAAAGAAAATCTCCTTGCAAAACAAATTTGGACTTCCACTTCCCAGAATCATATCATTGGCAATCACGGCGTCTGAAGCCGATGACTCATATAGTCATGTACTGGCAGGGTATGAGTGTCATCATGTGATTGTAAATGATATGCCTAAACCAACTGAATACGTGCTAACTGCCACTTCTACACATGACTTGGGTCTAATCCTGAATGCTGATTGCTTAAAAGCATATTCCAGCAGGTGTCTATTCCACAAGTTACCACCGGCTAAATCTATGACGTTAAAATGCCTATTTACTCCTTTCCATCTGTCTCACCAGCCCAGCAATTTATAAACTCGATCGGCACTATAAAAAGCATTTAGACATTATCTTACATTTCTTTCAGACTAACATTTTGTTTTCAACATCGGAGATTTGTTTAAACCCTGTTGTCTGTCTCTCTGACATTTACAACATTGTTTCAATATTCAAACTAGATCTCTAGCGGTCCTATAGTAATGAACGTGTTGGGAGTTAGGAGGAGACAGGCAGCGTTTCTCAACCAGTCATGAATCGGCTGGCATAATTTTTATGGATATATGCAAAGAAAATGTCAATTGAAAAAAGAACAAACAAAATTAAGCACAGCTAGTTTGCAGTCTTTCCAGCTTCAGTTTGAAGTGATTGTGTTAGCTGTGTTGTTGGCTAGCTCCTCTGAACAACAGTGTCCTGACGAGAGAGCACACTTTCTATGCTTGGTGAACTCTCGCCTAATTAGTTCATTTGTTATGGATGTATCCAAATAAATGTCACTAGAAAACAGCTTAAACAAATGCAAATGCAGCTACTTTAAAGTTATTATGTCTGCACTTTTTGACATGACTATAAGTTAGCCGTAGTTGGCTAGCTAGCAAGCAAGGGATAAGAACATTGCCAGACAGTATGGCAATGGAACATTTAGAACGATCGACTATTACATAACAAAAAGACTGAACAACTGGGTCTCGGCTCTGGCAACCGAACCAATAGAACGAAAGACCAGCCGGCTTGGGTAGCAAACCTAGATTTGTGTCGGGACTATATCTTGTGGAAGGATGAAATAGTATGAATAAATTCATGAAAATAATGTTTTAAAGAAAATATGTCAATCATTATTTGAATATGTTGGTATCCGGTATAAACGTGATAATACCGTAGAAGACGGTGTTTGGAGGATATATTGGCACGGTTTGCCAGCCCTCGACGACAACAGCCGTGCCAATATTCCTCCAAACACGGACTTCTCGGGCATTATCACTTTAATGACTCACAAGTACCAGACGTCACCTCACACTTCTTTTACTTAGTTAAATGCATTTCCTCATTATTGTATAATACCATGAAATTAGCAGCTATAATAGATTGCCTTGCTTTTGGTAGATATTCAAACAATCTCTATGCTACATGTTCTGTAAAGTATACCCACTTATATTCTAATACAGAAATGTCACTCTTGGTAAGTGATTGGGATCTCTTTAAATCACCAATTTTTTATTTATTTTATTTGACCTTTATTTAACTAAGCAAATCAGTTAAGAACAAATTCTTATTTACAATGATGGCCTACCCCGGCCAAACCCTAACCTGGATGACGCTGGGTTAATTGTGCACCGCCCTATGCGACTCCCAATCACAGCTGGTTGTGATACAGCCTGGAATCGAACCAGGGTCTGGTGATGCTTCTAGCACTGAGATGCTGTGCCTTAGACCGCTATGCCAATTGGGAGCCCACAATTACTAATTGCATAATATTCCTCCTCTGATTGACCGCTAAAGCTGGAAAACCTGGAAAACCACTAGTTTCCAGAATAATTATGTCTTTGTTATACATTCAGACCACTACCCTTCCGTCCTTGGATTTAGAAACCCCTTACATACACAGTCAATTTGATGTTGTTGGCTTGTGAGCGTGATAAGTGTTGATGAAACACAACATACCATAAGAGGCATCATTCCATAGTGTCTGTGTTCCAAATGGCACCTTATTCCCTATATATTATAGTGCACTACTTTTCAGTAGGGCCAATAGGGCTCTGGTCAAAAGTAGTGCACTATATAGGGACTAGGGCGCCATTTTGGAATGCACTGCCATTTGGGACGCACAGGTGTTTCACAGTCTGATACACACCAGATATGAATGAGTAAATAGATCACTTGGGGAGACTATATTGTTTCTGGCATAAGAAGCAACTGGAAAACAAGGCATGGTTGTGTGATAAAATGCACAGAATGTACTGATGAATCACAGATATGTGGGCAACACAATAATATAAAATGTCATTTAGCATGCATTCATTTACATATGGGTGGCCCCAGCAGGAATTGAACCCACGATACAGACGATGTGCTCTATGAAAAGGAGCCACACAGGACCATAAATATTCAACTCCTCTCAGATTGAATTATTGAAAGACAACATGCGCTAGGTTTAGACAGTCTTGAAAGGGTTAAGGATACATTCCGTGCCGATACAGAATACAACAGGCCAATGTTCAATGCCATGTAGAAATGTTGTTATGAAAAAAGGCCTCAAACCACATTTTGTGACTCAAGGAACATCTGGAATGTCCTAAATCGGACAGTGACTGAGAACGTCTGTTAGCAACATCTACAGGCATGCATACACAAACACAACAAAAGTTATGGTGACAGGGATAAAGGAAAAAAAAACTATTTTATCTACCTAACAGGTTAGTTTTTCCCCCTTCACTACACTGAAGCAGCAATTTGATGTTGATGACAACTGCAACCCACAGACTTTTAACGTACTGGCCGGGCTATTTTGGAATGCACTGCCATTTGGGACGCAAAAAAGTGCCAGAAACAATGGAGAGTTATTAGGATGAACGTATTACCGCCACACCGACAGTCTGGAGTGCCCGCAGTCAAATTCCACATTTAACTAGGTAAGTCAGTTAAGAACAAATTATTAGTTATTCTATTCCGGCCAAATTCGGACGACGCTGTTCAATTGTGCGCCATCCTATGCAACTCCCAATCACGGCCGGTTGTATCCAGCCTGGAATCGAACCAGGGTGTCTATAGTGACGCCTCGAGGACTGAGTTGCAGTGCCTTAGACCGCTGCGCCACTCGGGAGCCCACATGACCGTTGAGTCACAGTAACTAGGCTTCTCCAAAATTGAGCTCTGATGCCACTGATGGTCATTAGTAGTTTACCAAACTTGCTATCCGCCAGTCGCTGATCACCGGCGCTCAGCGCTCTATTGTCCCTCTAATCACGCTGACATCAATGCAAATGCTATCGAAAATCAAATGTAACACTTCATGACAGCCCTGGCATTCAGAGTGTGAGCGCAATAGAATCACCTGTTGCGCAGCGAGAGCCAGCTCCTCATAGATAATAGTTTATTCATGGTATGAAAGTGTTTCTATAAACCGATGTGGCGCTACATTTCTATAGGCTATGCGTGAGAAAATAGAGTTTTAAAGGACTCTATCGAAAAGAGGAAGATCCCTTCAGCCTTCTATAGACTAGGCCTACTATATTTATTTCTCAACTTTCCTAATATTAGGCACCTTCTTTCGCTTTACAATAGGACTGGCTGAAATGAACGACGGGGAAAACGTCCTCCATTCGCTATTCGTGCATACGGATGGCACTATAATGGCCCATTCTAAATCAAAACTAATTTCACACATACTGCATTTCATTAAGTATAGGTAAAGACAAGATAAATTGAGAATAGTCTGATGGGTGAGAATATTATCACTTGTGAATGATGCCAGCGTGTGCAGTCTAAGGCAAGAAACAGTGCGTGCATTTTTCTGCGACTTTTTCAAATCATAGTCACATGCTTTATGTAGCCTAGCCCTCAGACCTATATGTTCTGATAAGATTTGTATCACAACTAAAGTGGCCCAATAACTCCAAAACGTAGACTTTAGGCCCAAGACCCCTGGAACACAGTTAAGAGAGCCCATAGCCTACAGAGCCTAGTGAAACATGCGTTGTTATAAACCCAGTCATGGCCTAACATAAGAACGACTCGGATTATTCTATTCTGTTCTTCTGAAATAGGCTACATTCTCTTCATATCAATAATGGATTTATTGTGATGGTGTAGGCTATATTAGATGGATTTATTAGACTTGTAGATGTTCCAAAGGTCCGCATCAGTGGCCTGTAGGCTGTGTGTGGAAGCTGGAGATGCAAAAAAACCAAACAGGCAGTTATTTGCATGACCATCACCAGTTGACAAAGTCATGACGGCGAAAGCCCGTAAAACTCATGTTATCCATTTCAAAATGAAACTGAATACAACATTAGGTAATGAGTGGAAATACTGCCCGTGAGTCACTGGTGTCCATAACTTTGTCAAAGATCCCCAAAATAAACCCTCTAAATCCACACACGATATACAAATGGTGACTTCCTGTATTATACTTATGCTAAACATATTTATTCTATTCTACTGAGCAATTTACTTTATGCTCGTATTCTTATCTTTGATTATTTCTTATTGTTGTTGCGTTGTTGAGGAGGAACCTGCAACTAAGCATTTGGATGGACGATGTATACCATGCGTATCCCGTACATACCACGAATACAACTTGAAACTGAGTCGTTTATTTCATACACTAAGTATTTAAACAGTCACGCTGTCTTTAAAGGGCATTTTTAAGTTCACGAGACTCAATGTTTAGCATGGTCCTGTCAGTGTTTGCCTGTTCTATGACTCATGTGGGCTCAGAGGGTGTTCCCACTGATTTAACTCAAGTCTGTTTGGGTAGATCGATGAAAATAAGCCCTGCTTTGGGTAGTAGTTGCTCTCAGGCTCTTAGAGCATTGTTGAAATGGCACGGGAGGAGTCACAGTTTACTTTACAGGCCTTTCAGATGTTTCCACCCATGCAACGTAGAGAGAGAGAGAGAGAGAGCGAGAAAGAGGGAAAAAAAGAGAGCGATAGAGCGAGCGCTTCAAGCTGGGAGACATTTAATTAGACTTTTTTCCCCCTTCTCATTAGTGACTCATTTAAGCGTGCTAATGGTCTATTTCGGTATAAGTGAATCGATAGGCTTTCCCGCTTTTCCAGTCTCCTGCTGGAGTTATAAATCAAAACATAATTAAAAACAAGGTGGAGTAAGTTAGTGAAATAAACATGTAGGTTTACGCACCACTGCCCGCCACCACTTCCTGCCGTGGAATGGTCTTGGTCCCTCTGAAGGGTACACACCATGTTATTGTTATATTGGAAGCTTGCTGTGTGCAACAGGAAGGGGCAATTTAAATTGTTAAAACATTTCTGGCCTGTTTATCTATGGGTAACAGGGTTGACGTGTTATGCTCGACCCACTCAGTTTTCCACCACAAAACCCCGGAAAATTGCCAAAAAGAGAAAAACCAGCTCACCTTGCTTTTGCACTATAATTTGGCTATTATGTAACAGGGGTGACCTTAAAATGAGGGACAGTTTTTTTTTTTTTTGTAACCTTAAAATGAATCACTAATCTCATGGAATTAATAACAAAATTCAGAAATGAGTCAAAGCAACAAAGGAGAAATGTTGGGGTTAAGTGGGATAAAATCTTCATAGAAGCCACAGAGGGACATGTCAAAATGCTGAATTGTGGCACTTTAGCAAGTCTTAGTTCATATACAAAATTTGAATTTTGCATGTGGTCAATATGAAAAAACGACTTATTTTAATATAACAGGCTTTTAACATGTTATATTCGTGCACAATTTCTACTTACAATATCAGAAGGGAAGCAACATTTTAAATAAAAAAAAGACAAATTTCGTGGACCAAAACAACATCTGTGTTTGCAAGAACACAAGGCAACCTCATGCCCACTTACCATCCCTTCTGACGTCATTGAATGACTATGGCCGCGTCACATTCCCTACCTAGTGCCATTTGACGCACCCTATTTCTCTGTAATAAGGTCACGAAAGAAAATGGTTCATTCTCAACATCCTGCAAGAAGAATGATTTCCCTAATAACCCTGTTTACATAGACACATTGCAGAACATCGCCGATCAACATAAACGTTCTACAACAACGTCCATTTTATTTGTGCGATGCGTATTTGATTTGGAGCTCGGACATATGAAGTTCGTATGTAAAAAAACGACTTCTAAGATGTATACTTTCTGTTTTTCCGAACTCACTTCCCTCGCGCGCAAAAAAAAGAAGGAAGCTCGCGCTGCGCGTACGGGCAGGTCTAATACACCATACTGGCAATCATGTTTCATATGAATGTAATTATTCTGTTATGATGAGTTTCAACATTTTCTGGTTGTTGTTATGTTGGTGTCATTGGATACTTCCTAGGTCTATGGTTGTGTTTGCCTCTGTAGAGATGGGAAGCATGGAGGTCCTCCATTAAGGAGCAGAAGAGAGAGTGGCTCCAGCCCCTGCTCCGTGGACATATCTAATGCTATTTCTGTATGACAGGTACAATCTCTACCCTAGAGCCATGCATTAATATATCTCTATACACAGCGTGTACAAAACATTAGGAACACCTGCTCTTTCCATGACATAGACTGACCAGGTGAAAGCTATGATCCCTTATTGATGTCACCTGTTAAATCCACTTCAAATCAGTGGCTGCATTTCAAACTCATAAAAAGACACACCCTCGTCCACTTACCCTCGCATTATGCCCTTGTTGGAATCCCTGCGGCCATATTTGTCGTCAGTCCAAATGATTAGCCAAGCACGGGAAGATTGCAACGTAAGCCCCTCAGCCCTTGTTTTAAATTGAGTTTGTGAGTGTAGAATTATGTTCACTTCAGGGCCTGAAACGCCCCATCATTCAATTCGCAATGATTGTACATCCGGTAAGAAAAGTCCGGCAAAAGTGAAAACCTCAAAGCCAATATGGAGTCAACATAGTGTAAGTAAAAACAAACATAAATAAGTTAGAAATTGTGCTACTCATGCACAAACACATCTCGTAAAAGTAATGATGTTTTCGATTGGTTAGCGTTTGAAAATTGTACAAATAAAACATTTTCCTTCTTCAGAAGTTCCAGCTAGCCAGGCTAACGTTATCATACAGTAGGTGAATATTAATAATTATAAAGTTATTATAAGTAGACATGCAATTTTAATTGACTGTAGCGCATATAAAGTACCCACAAACTACTGGTGGCTGAAAACGCAATCACCAGGACGAGTGAAGAATTTCCGGGAAAAAGGGCGGTCTATTTAAAATTCCTTCCTTCCTTCGCCCCTTCCCCTGCAAGTGTATACTCGTCAGACGTCATGATACGTCATCAGAAGTGTCCACTTAATTTGAGGACTGACGCTTCGAACACACCGACACCGTTCCTGAGCAAAATAGCACACAGCATCATCTGGATATGTGTGCAACAACCGTTCAACATTCGCCTTCTGCTACCATTTCTGTCAAGCCGTCTACGCATTACAGTGTGACGCATACGTTCGATACATCCAATGTGGAGCATCACACCGGACGCACTGCAACTGCCTCTGCAAGGCAACGCTGCAGAGGCAAACGCGGGGTTTCATTGGAAAAAAAAATCGTTCTGCAGTACCAAAATGCAATGACGCTGTCGGTGTGTTCGAAGCGGGAGGGGAGAGGGTGAGTGTTTTGGACTGCAGCCAGTGTAGATGAAGGGGAGGAGACAGGAGGATTTTTAAGCCTTGAGACATGGATTTTGTATGTGTGCCATTCAGAGGATGAATGGGCAGGACAAAATGTTTAAGTGCCTATGAACTGGGGGGGGGGGGGGGGGGGGGTACCAGGGGCACTAGTTTGAGTGTGTCAAGAACGGCAACGCTGCTGGGTTTTTCACGCTTAACAGTTTCCCGTCTGTATCAAGAATGGTCCACCACCCAAAGGACATCCAGCCAACTTGACGCAACTCTGGAAAGCATTGGAGTCAACATGGGCCAGCATCCCTGTGGAACGCTTTCGACACCTTGTTGAGTCCATGCCCCGATTTTAATTGAGGCGGTTTGTGTGCATGTACAAGATTTGTACAGACTCAGAGCTTCAAAATGGTATATCATACACTGCAGTTGGAGGAAACATGGGAAAGTTATGCTCCTTTGAAATTTGACAAATGTGTTTTCTCACTTAGAGACAAGTAGGACAAATGCTCTAGAAAGATTCAGTTTCTAGAGAGCTCTTTCTTCCGTTGCGCCCGTTCAGTGTAGTTCACACCCTCTTAAGCCTTTGTCATCTCTTTATGAATTCACATGGAAACGCATGAGTCATCATGGCATTGTCCTCCTGAAAGTAATCGTTCTACTTAAATTCCCTCTGAGCTTTATCGATAGCACCAGCTAAATTCAGGGCAGCAATGCTTTTGAGAGCTGTACAGGGTTGGGCGATATGGCCGAAATATCGCATCACAATATTTGTCTAATTATTGAAGGTATTTCATGTTTTTGAATAATAGTTCAAAATATGCTTAATAAGTAGTGCATGACTCTAGGGCGGAAACAAATGCATTCTAAGTGGTTTTAATAGGACTTTCTGTCATGTTCTGACCTTTATTTCCTTTGTTTTGTCTTTATTTAGTATGGTCAGGGCGTGAGTTGGGGTGGGCAGTCTGTTTGTGTTTCTATGTTTTTTTCTATTTCTGTGTTTGGCCTGATATGGTTCTCAATCAGAGGCAGCTGTTTATCGTTGTCCCTGATTGAGAACCATATTTAGGTAGGTTTCACTGTTTGTTTCCGTGTGAGTGTTTGTCGCCACACGGTACTGTTTCGGTTTGGTTTATTTCACTTTATTGTTTTGTATTTCATAGTGTTCAGTGCTTTTCTTATTAAAATCGTCATGAACACTTACCACGCCGCATCTTAGAAAATTACTAAATTAAAAGTGAAACTCACCCAGTAAAATACTTGAGTAAAAGTCTAAAAGTATTTGGTTTTAAATATACTTTTAGTATCAAAAGCCAAAGTAATGGCTAAAATATACTTATTATTATTATTATTATTATTTACCTTTATTTAACCAGGTAGGCAAGTTGAGAACAAGTTCTCATTTACAATTGCGACCTGGCCAAGATAAAGCAAAGCAGTTCGACAGATAAAACGACACAGAGTTACACATGGAGTAAAAACAAACATACAGTCAATAATGCAGTATAAACAAGTCTATATACAATGTGAGCAAATGAGGTGAGAAGGGAGGTAAAGGCAAAAAAGGCCATGATGGCAAAGTAAATACAATATAGCAAGTAAAATACTGGAATGGTAGTTTTGCAATGGAAGAATGTGCAAAGTAGAAATAAAAATAATGGGGTGCAAAGGAGCAAAATAAATAAATAAATTAAAATTAAATACAGTTGGGAAAGAGGTAGTTGTTTGGGCTAAATTATAGGTGGGCTATGTACAGGTGCAGTAATCTGTGAGCTGCTCTGACAGTTGGTGCTTAAAGCTAGTGAGGGAGATAAGTGTTTCCAGTTTCAGAGATTTTTGTAGTTCGTTCCAGTCATTGGCAGCAGAGAACTGGAAGGAGAGGCGGCCAAAGAAAGAATTGGTTTTGGGGGTGACTAGAGAGATATACCTGCTGGAGCGTGTGCTACAGGTGGGAGATGCTATGGTGACCAGCGAGCTGAGATAAGGGGGGACTTTACCTAGCAGGGTCTTGTAGATGACATGGAGCCAGTGGGTTTGGCGACGAGTATGAAGCGAGGGCCAGCCAACGAGAGCGTACAGCTCACAATGGTGGGTAGTATATGGGGCTTTGGTGATAAAACGGATTGCACTGTGATAGACTGCATCCAATTTGTTGAGTAGGGTATTGGAGGCTATTTTGTAAATGACATCGCCAAAGTCGAGGATTGGTAGGATGGTCAGTTTTACAAGGGTATGTTTGGCAGCATGAGTGAAGGATGCTTTGTTGCGAAATAGGAAGCCAATTCTACATTTAACTTTGGATTGGAGATGTTTGATATGGGTCTGGAAGGATAGTTTACAGTCTAACCAGACACCTAAGTATTTGTAGTTGTCCACGTATTCTAAGTCAGAGCCGTCCAGAGTAGTGATGTTGGACAGGCGGGTAGGTGCAGGTAGCGATCGGTTGAAGAGCATGCATTTAGTTTTACTTGTATTTAAGAGCAATTGGAGGCCACGGAAGGAGAGTTGTATGGCATTGAAGCTTGTCTGGAGGGTTGTTAACACAGTGTCCAAAGAAGGGCCGGAAGTGTACAGAATGGTGTCGTCTGCGTAGAGGTGGATCAGGGACTCACCAGCAGCAAGAGCGACCTCATTGATGTATACAGAGAAGAGAGTCGGTCCAAGAATTGAACCCTGTGGCACCCCCATAGAGACTGCCAGAGGTCCGGACAGCAGACCCTCCGATTTGACACACTGAACTCTATCAGAGAAGTAGTTGGTGAACCAGGCGAGGCAATCATTTGAGAAACCAAGGCTATCGAGTCTGCCGATGAGGATATGGTGATTGACAGAGTCGAAGGCCTTGGCCAGATCAATGAATACGGCTGCACAGTAATGTTTCTTATCGATGGCGGTTAAGATATCGTTTAGGACCTTGAGCGTGGCTAGGAACACCGTACTTAAGTATCAAAAGTATGAATAATTTCAAATTCCTTATATATAGGAATTTGTACGAGATCTTCAGTTTCTTGGCAATTTCTCGCATGGAATAGCCTTCATTTCTCAGAACAAGAATAGACTGACGAGTTTCAGAAGGAAGTTATTTGTTTCTGGTCATTTTGAGCCTGTAATCTAACACACAAATGCTGATGTTCCAGATACTCAACTAGTCTAAAGGCCAGTTTTATTGCTTCTTTAATCAGAACAACAGTTTTCATCTGTGCTAACATAATTGCAAAAGGGTTTTCTAATGATCAATTAGCCTTTTAAAATTATAAACTTGGATTAGCTAATACAACGTGCCATTGGAACACAAGAGTAATGGTTGCTGATAATGGGCCTCTGTACGCCTATGCCGTTTCCAGCTACAATAGTCATTTTCAACATTCGCAAAGTCTACATTGTATTTCTGATCAATTCTTTGGTATTTTAAATGGGCAAAAAATGTTCTTTAAAAAACAAGGACATTTCTAAGTGACCCCAAACTGTTGAACGGTAGTGTACGTATCAAAACTAAAAGTATAAATCATTTCAAATTGCTTATATTAAACAAAGCATACGGCACAAATGTTTTTGTTCATTTACTGATAGCCAGGGGCACACTCCAACACAGACATAATTTACAAACAAAGCATTTGTGTTTAGTGAGTCCTCCAGGTCAGAGGCGGTAGGGATGACCAGGGATGTTCTCTTGATAAGTATGTGAATTGGACCATTCTCCTGTCAAAATGTAACGAGTACTTTTGGGTGTCAGCAAAAATGTATGGAGTGAAAAGTACATTATTTTCTTTAGGAATGTAGTGAAGTCAAAGTAGTCAAAAATATAAACTGTAAAGAAATAGTACAGATACCCCCAAAAACGACTTAAGTAGTACTTCAAAGTATTTTTTACTTAAGTACTTTACACCACTACCTGCTGAGGAGTGCTGAGTGCTGTCTCGTGAACTCTGTGACCTAATGGAGCATGGGCCTGACCTTTAGCCATCTGGAGAAACAGTCTGGCATCTGCAGGGACAGATCTGGAGAGGCTACACACACACACACACACACACACACACACACACACAAAATAATGTGATGATAGGGTGTAGTTTTAGTATCATGTGAACCAAAATACCTTTCTGCAATCTGCAGCCCAACCTGGGCCAACGGCTCCACACTCTGGCCAAACTGGGCAGCATTCGGAGCACTGGCATTGCCCAGGACGTGGCGGACATAGACGCCCTAAATCAGAGAGAAAGATAGATTGAGAAAAAGAGAGTGGGAATGACAGACAGAATAAAGTGAGAAAAATCACCATTTATGATCCGCTGTGATCCATTTACGATCCTCCTGAATGTATGATCCTCCTGATTTTCCCATCAGCGTGAAAAAGGGAAAATGCCAATGGTGTCTATTTTCAACCGGGGGTCAGAGATAGATGAAAGCCAACGCAAGATTGATGAAGAAAAAACACTTTTGAATTTAAGCCTCTCCTCTTTACAGAACACACCCCAGGAGTCTGCTTTGGTTTGCCGTGTTCAGGTACAGACGAAAGATAATGAAAGCAGACAAGATTTAAAAAAAGTGTGTGTGTGTGTCTTGATGAGATTTAATTAGATGAGAATGTGGACCTGGGAATAGTTTGAGCTCATTAGCTGCCTCTTCAGCTGAACAGCCCCAAAGAGATGACAAGCTGGGATATAGAGAAACTGCTACAGTGTGTTTGTGTTCCTTCATTTACACCAGTCCATCTAACGTCAGTGAAAAGGTGCATCTTATCACACAGCTCTATGGGGAGTAATTATACACCCCTTAATGCACCCTGTGTGCATCTTTGTGTGTGAAAGAGAGAGAATAACCTGAGGCAGAGAGGATGGGATCCCTCGGCAGCGGCAGTAGATGGAGATCAGGTCCTCAGGAGTTGGTACACCTGGCCATTGAGAGAGAAATACAGACATTGGAAACTTAAGGCGTCCGCATACATAGGTTCGGTTAGCTTCTATCAGAATTCGGCTTGGCGAAGTGACTGTCTTTGCTCTCATACTCCCAAAAGCCCTTCGCTTGAAAAAGTATAAATAAAATGGGCAATATTACCGTTGTTTGTCCCTTTTGAGCCACCGTAGCAACAACATAGGCAGAAACACTTCCTCAAAATAGTCAGAATTAATCTAAGATAAATCAAGAAATCTGTCATTCATTTTGACAAGGTCTTAGTCGCACATTTTTACATCTACAGTAGCTAAGATGTTTGATGAAGTATTTCTCAAGTGAAAAAAATGTGCATGAAAACTAGTCGTCTCTCGCTGAATGACAACAAATGTTCCCACTCCTACTACTAGTAGTACTGTTGACCAATCACAGACGAAGGGGACATAGACTTTGGTGGCCGAAGTCTTCGACTTGCCTCAAGAAAACATTTTGTGTGTGTGAACTGCCAAAGACCAGAATGAACAAAAACGTCACAAAATGTAGTATTAACATATGCGCAAACTGTTCTGACTGGGAAGCATATGGTGAGCTTAGCGTGTGTGTACTTTACTGTATTTATACTTAGAATGCAGTTTTTCAATGGTAAAAGTTCAAAAATAGCTGGAGTGGGACCTTTAACTTAGGGTTTAGAGATCAGAAGCTGACCTTGCCTTCAACAGATATAATAGCTCAGAGGTCATACCCTCCACACCCTTCAGGCTGCCCATGCTTTTGAGGATGCCGAGGCTACTGGGCCAATAGTTGGGCATCAGGAAGTAGGGCAGGTCTGCCATTGGCTGGCCCGTTAGTGGATAGCTCCTAGTCCAACACAGCCACCACACGTGCCTGGAGAGAGAGCATACACCAACACTCATCCAATTCATTCCAACTACCAAGTTACCCCCATATTCAATAAAAGCATGGCCGTATTCATAAAGTGTCACAGAGTAGATGAACCACGATCAGGACCCACCTGTCCCATGTGATCTTATTCATTATGATCTAGATCAGCAGTGAGACGGAAGAAGGCCCACAACACTACCTCAGTAGGATGGAATATCAGGTTGTCCACTTGAAAATCCCCATGGACGAGGGCCACTTCATTTGATTGTCATTAGTGGACATGTTGCTCATCAGCTAATTCTGGGTAATAAACGGTCAGAAATACTAAGTGCTTCAATGATGAACTTTGAGAATGGAAGGGATTTTGTTTTGTATTGGCTGTTTTTGTTCTGTTACTGCTGTATCATTTTTCTCATGTTTTTTTTCTTCCGTTAACCGTATGTGGGGCAGGTAGCCTAGTGGTGTGAGCGTTGGGCCAGTAACCACTGTTCCCCTAGTGCCGAAGACCTGGATGTCGATTAAGGCAGCCCCCCCCCCCCACACCTCTCTGATTCAGAAGGGTTGGGTTAACCGCGGAAGACACATTTCAGTTGAAGGCATTCAGTTGTACAACTTTACCATAGAATTACAAATGACAATACAAATATTGAAAAGAGACCGGGATGGGAATTTGTGGAGGATATCCATCCTCTACCTGTCTCTTGCAGTAGCCAGGTCTTCTCCCCTACCCCTCTAGGTCCAGGGAGTGAAGACGGGCCAGAACCTCCACTGCTGCCACAAACAGGGCTGCCCTCTCCGCTGCAGGCTGAGGTACTGGGTACCCAGCAGAGAACAAGGCCTTCTGACACGCTACTCTCTGTCCACCTCAACACACCAATGACAGAGAAGAATCCTTTCAAATAAATATGAGCAATTCATACATAACATAATGTGTCAAATCAAAAGCGTTGACAGAGTAGAGCATCAAAGCCAGCTGTTTAGCCTACTTTGTCTCCCTCTATTGGACATAAATTATACAGCTAAAAAACAGAAACAACTATGTCAATGAGGAGTGCCTACCAGATGACTGCCTCATGAAGCTGGTTGAGAGAATGCCAAGAGTGTGTAAAGCTGTCATCAAGGCAAAGGGTGGCTACTTTGAAGAATCAAATATGAAATATATTTGGATTTGTTTAACACGGTTTTGGTTACTACATGATTCCATGTGTTATTTCATAGTTTTGATGTCTTCACTATTCTTCTACGTTTAAAAAAAACTATTAGTAGATCTGTCCAAACTTTTAACTGGTACTGTAAATAGTAAAGTACAGATACCCCCCAAAACACTACTTAAGTAGTGCTTTAAAGTATTTTGACTTAAGTACCATACACCACTGGCTATATAGAGCGGGTGCCGATTCCGAGTCAATATGCAGAGAGGTAAAGGTTAATCATTGTTATTTACACATGTCGGTAGGGGTAAAGTGACTAGATAATAAACAGATAACATATAATAAATAGATAATAAACAGCGAGTAGCAGTAGTGTAAAAACAGAGGGCGGGGGGGGGGGGGCAATGTAAATAGCCATTTGATTAATTGTTCATCAGTCTTATGGCATGGGGGTGGAAGCTGTTAAGGAGCCTTTTGGACCTAGACTTGGCGCTCCGGTACCGCTTGCCATGCGGTAGCAGAAAGAATAGTCTATGACTTGGGTGACTGGAGTCCAATTTTTTGGGTCTTCCTTACCGCTGATCACACGTAAACACAGGTCACTTTCATAGCAGCCACTTTGTACTGCTTGTCACATCTATGTGCTCTCCTCCTCTCACCTCTTCCCTTGGCTTGTGGACTTCAATGCACAACACATCAGCTGTATGTGACCAGGCGAAGAAAAAATAATAATCCAAGCCAAACCGCTACACACAGCCTACATCGTTGTCACCATATCAGCTAAAGTAATGTCACAGTCAGCCTAGATAATAGAACTAATGTGTTAGTAAACCCACTACAATCATGCAGTAACGTTACAGTGTAGTCAGTAGGCAGTTACACCGGCAGGCCCCGGTGGCAATACATTTGTGATACCAAAAGCTTACCTTGACTTGGAAGAGTTCCAGTGTTGTGTTGGAAAGTCATAGCCAGCTAGCACCCCTCTGTTTGTGAAGGCTGTTTCAGTAGGCTAAACTAGCTAGCTGCATTTGCTAGCTAAGTAAGTGAAACTGAAAGTGAAAAAAAGACAAAATCTCTCTAGCTACTCCTTCATTTAGAAATAAATTAATTTGTTCAAAACTGTTCAACTATTGTCTTTCTCTCTCTTTGAGTCAACTACTCACCACATTTTATACACTTGTAGCTTACACTTTCAGTCCCTGATAATTCTCTGATTCTTTGATTGGGTGGACAACATGTCAATTCATGCTGAAACAGCTCTGATAGGCTGGAGGACATCCTCCGGAAGTTGTCATAATCACTATGTAAGTCTATGGAAGGGGTGTGAGAACCATGAGCCTCCTAGGCTTTGTATTGAAGTCGATGTACAGAGAGGAGAACGGAAGTTAGCTGTCCTTTGCTACACATGGTGCTCGCTACAGAGTGATGTTGAGGCTACTATAGACCTTTGCAACATAGTGTTTTAATAAATTATTTGGTGACATGATTATATTGAGTATCGTTTAATCTAAAAAATAGAACTTTTTAAATGTTTTACAATTTACTTTTTTAAATGAAATTCACTGAGGAGGATGGTCCTCCTCTTCCTCCTCTGAGGAGCCTCCACTGGAAAAGTGGGGTTGGACTGTGGTGGCAGGTAGTCTAGTGGTTAGAGCGTTAGACTAGTATCCTGAAAAGTTGCAAGAATGAATCCCCGAGCTGACAAGGTACAAATCCGTTTTTCTACCCCTGAACAAGTCATTTAACCCACTGATCCTAGGCTGTCGTTGAAAATAAGAATGTGTTCTTAAATGACTTACCTAGTTAAATAAATGTAAAAAACTATCCAGCACTGAAATGATCAGACACGAACGCTTGGACCGTGACTCACAAAATGTAATGAAGCATGCACAATTTAGCGAAAAGTTTAACTTACCTGCATTGTCAGACAGTGAGCTTGTCATTGTTGGACACTCCTTATGTCTTTCCTGCTAGATATCGCTGAAGACTGACAATGTTGAACATGTGATGTTCACGAACAGGAGTTGTTTGGTCTTCCATAATTCGGTGTGGATGAATCCTTTGAAAAGGCAAAGGTACAATTCATACAACATAGATTGTCGAATTGTTTCGTTTCAGTGCATTACATATCAAACCTTGCGCAAATCAGATGTTTGACGTTTTCTGTAAACCGTCACCGCAAGAGCGACTGAGCTCAATTCACAGATCTGTAAAATCACATTATTTGCTGAAGACAGGCACTGGGCGATGGTATAATTTACAGATGCCGTAGAGATCGTGTACATTAGGAACTATTTTACTCACCGCAGATTGTTTCCGCCCGAGCGTAATTTACAGAAACGCAGGCTGACAGCTGATTCGAGCTGTGTAGACGTGTACTAGTTGTCATCCATCGCTTGTGATCTTTCTTTAATTGTTAAGGCTTTGCAATCTAGGCATTTTACATTTGAACAACGGAGAAGTTAGTGTGCCTTATTCCTTATAGAAACATGACCTCAGTCGAAGAACTGAAGCTACGAGTGAGAGAGCTGGAGAATGAGTTGATCAAGTGTAAGCAAAAGCGATGTACGGCGATGTGTGCGGAGGAACCTGCTGACAACAACCATCCTCATCACAGACCAAGGATCGACAAAATGAGTGCTGAAGTAGTGGACTCAAACCCTTACAGGTAGCTAGCTATGTTAAACTGTCAAAATCTAACTGCCGCGAATGGAGTCATTTGTGATAATAAATGCATAAGACTAGCTGCCTGATCTGGTTGACACCCCAGAAAAAGGGCCGGCATGTGGTGTAAACTGCTTACCTCAACATGTTCTTTACCTTACAGTCGTCTGATGGCTTTGAAGCGAATGGGCATTGTTGAAGATTATGAGGTACTATATTACATTCTATTGTTATCTGATACACACAAATGTTACCCAATTAAAGTATTTCACCAATATTGCCAGGCATTGAAGAAATCCCTGTTGCAGGATTCCTGGATTTCTGGAATTTTAAAACTCTGTACAGATCTAATATGACAATAACATGGCATGCGTTTCTATCCAACTGTTAAACAGAAAATCCGGACGTTCACTGTAGCTGTGGTGGGTGTTGGAGGAGTTGGAAGCGTGACTGCAGAAATGCTCACAAGATGTGGCATTGGTAAGGTAATACAAACTTCACATTACTACATCAATATATCTTTCTATCATTCCTTTCAACCTAATGCTTCCGATGGACAATGTCCATCTGTGCAACATGCATTGCGTCATTCTGCCTTACGCGCGCCTCCTCTTTCAACAGCTCATCCTGTTTGACTATGACAAAGTGGAGCTGGCCAATATGAACAGGCTTTTCTTCCAGCCTCACCAGGCTGGCCTCAGCAAAGTAGAAGCAGCGGAACACACACTCAGGTACAGTTACCTGGTGGGGGGGGGGGGGTTGTGTCCTGCTGAACACACCCCATGAGTGATACCCCAGATATTTAAATTGTTTTATATTATATCATGTCGCTATAAGGTGCTGGCATATTAAACAAATATGTTAACAGGACTATCAACCCAGATGTGCAGTTTGAGACCCACAACTATAACATCACCACCATGGACAATTTTGCACATTTCATGGATCGCATAAGGTGAGAAGTGCTGCCCTCTCCTCTAAGTGCCATACTGCTTGTGTGGTCATTTGTACAGAGTGTTTTCAGTATTGAATTGCTCCACTGTGCTGTTCCATACAGCATGAGTGTTTTCTCTCTGTTCTCTGACTTTCAAGTTCATTAGATGCCATAATTGCATAACTGTATGAAATTGGATACTGTAATGTACATGAGGACAAAAAAAATCATCTAGAAATGGGGTTCTTTTGGTTAACGTTTCAGCGTCTAGAGAGGCACAGCACCAGTCTAAAGTTTGGACGCACCTACTAATGTTCACTATTTTCTACATTGTAGAATAATAGTGAAGACATAAAATCTATGAAATAACACAAATGGAATCATGTAGTAACCACAATGGTGTTAAACAAATTAAAAACAATATTTTGATTCTTCAAAGTAACCACCATTTGCCTTTACTACAGCTTTGCACACTCTTGGCATTCTCTCAACCATCTTCATGAGGTAGTCACCTGGAATGCATTTTAATTAACAGGTGTGCCCTGTTAAAGTTCATTTGTGGCATTTATTTCCTTAATTTGTTTGAGCCAATCAGTTGGGTTGTGACAAGGTAGGGGTGGTATACAGAAGATATATAAAAGACCAAGTCCATATTATGGCAAGAACGTCTCAAATAAGCAAACAGAAATTACATTCTATCGTTACTTTAAGACATGAAGGTCAGTCAATACGGAAAATATCAAGAACTTTGAACGTTTCTTCAAGTGCAGTCACAAAAACCATGAAGCGCTATGATGAAACAGGCTCTCATCATGAATGCCACAGGAAAGGAAGACCCAGAGTTACCTCTGCTGCAGAGGATAATAAGTTGATTAGTTTCCAGCCTCAGAAATTGCAGCCAAAATAAATCCTTCAGAGTTCAAGTAACAGACACATCTCAACATCATATGTTCAGAGGAGACTGCGTGAATTGGGTCTTCATGGTCGAATTGCTGCAAAGAAACCACTACTAAAGGACACCAATAATAATAAGTTGTCTTTGTGAGACACAGACTAAGTGAACGGATGATCTCCGACTGTGTGGTTCCCACCGTGAAGCATGGAGGAGGAAGTGCGGGGGTGCTTTGCTGGTGACACTGTCAGTGATTTATTTAGAATTCAAGGCACACTTAACCAGCATGGCTACCACAGCATTCTGCAGTGATACGCCATCACATCTGGTTTGCGCTTAGTGGTACTATCATTTGTTTTTCAACCAGCCAATGAGCCAACACAACTCCAGGCTGTGTAAGGGCTATATGACCAAGAAGGAGAGTGATGGAGTGCTGCATCAGATGATCTGGCCTCCACAATCACTTAACTTCAACCAAATTGAGATGGTTTCGGGATGAGTTGGACCGCAGAGTGAAGGAAAAGCAGCCAACAAGGGTTTAGCATATGTGGGAACTCCTTCAAGACTGTTGGAAAATCAATCCAGGTGAAGCTAGTTGAGAGAATTCCAAGGCAAAGGGTGGCTACTTTGAAGAATCTCAAATATAAAATATATTTTGATGTTTAATATGTTTTTTTGGGGGGGGGGGGGGGTTTACTACATGATTCCATATGTGTTATTTCATAGTTGTTGTCTTCAATATTATTCTACAATGTAGAAAATAGTAAAAATAAAGAAACCCTTGACTGAGTAGCTGTGTCCATACTTTTGACTGGTACTGTATAATAGCATCTTAATTTCAGCCAGTTTGCTACAGCAGGATAATAATCCTGCAGCAACAAGAAATGTGAATTATAATGTCTGTAGGGGTTGATATTTTTCGTAAGGGAAAATCAAGTCTGACATTTCAAAGTGGAAATATATAAACTTCAGAAGCCTTTTTTGAACCTCAAATGTTGTCCTGCAACAGGGGGATCAAATTAAGATCCTATATCTTTACCACTGGGTAGCCTACATTACAAATAACGTAAAAGAATATCCACATGTTCACTACAAGGTCAGCCTGCATGCTCTCCTGCTCCATAAGTACTCTCTGTGTTGTCTCAGTCATGGAGCGCTTCAAGATGGAAAGGCTGTGGATCTGGTCCTGAGCTGTGTGGACAACTTTGAGGCCCGGATGGCCATCAACACAGTCAGTAATAACCTATATCCCTCCTTCCCTGACTATAAAACATTCCATGATTGAGTTGGTGAAGATCTAGATGATGTATGTTGGTCATCTTCTTGCTGCCTAGGCGTGTAACGAGCTGAGTCAGATCTGGATGGAGTCGGGTGTTAGTGAGAACGCCGTGTCTGGACATATCCAGCTCATCATCCCTGGGGAGACGGCCTGCTTCGCAGTACGTCACAACACACACTTACTTTATAGGCAATAGACTGTGTCAGAAAATGAATCGCGGCAGATGGCGTTATGCTAACCCAATGCCTTTCCATAACCCTTATCTTAGTTCACTGAAGCTATTCCTAACCATAACCCAAACCTTGTTTCAAACCTTAACACTGACCTTAATTCATTTTCACCTCTATATACCTTCCACCCATATGCCTAAACTTGTGTTTTTTTTGTTCTGCCAGTTTCCTAAGCAATATTGTTCTCTACCCCATATAAATTGATGTCTGTAAACTCAACCAAAACACAAGCTTTGATTGCCGTAGATGACATTAGTTGATGATATGGAGTTGAAAATGATCACCTGGGGTTGTATCTGGTGATGAAACGTCCTGAACGTCTGTCCTACACACAACATTTCTATCTGAACGTTCTGTGATGTCGCGTCCTCTGGACATGGCCCTGTCGTTGGGGTGATTTTTGTCAATGCCGTGCAATGCACTTGTTTCCTTCTCCGTGTGGACAGTGTGCTCCTCCCCTGGTGGTGGCGGCCAACATCGACGAGAAGACCCTGAAGAGGGAGGGGGTGTGCGCTGCCAGCCTACCCACCACCATGGGCGTGGTGGCAGGGATCCTGGTCCAAAACGTCCTCAAGTAAGATATGGAAGACCTTTGTAAATGAGCCCTGGGTCATAGTCATTAGGCACCAAACGGAATACAACGTATTGAAACCCGGGAGGGACTACCTGAACTTGTCCAAATAAGAAACACTTGGTTTTTCTGGTGGGAAGCTACGATGCGCCCTAATGAATATGACCCTGATCATAGCCCACATTTCACAAATGCCCATAACATGGTTTCCTGTGAAGATATTCAAACAGTGGGTTGTGGTCCTCAGGTACCTGTTGAAGTTTGGCACAGTCAGTCACTACCTGGGCTACAATGCTATGCAGGACTTCTTCCCCACTATGGCCATGAAGGCCAACCCCACGTGCGATGACCGCCACTGCAGGAAACGGCAGGACGTCTATAAGGTGACTGACCAATGAGGCCCTTTTTTTTTTTTCTATCTCTTTCTCCTCTCTTCCTCTCTCTCATATATCATGACCTGGGCTGTGTGAGGGGATGTACATGACCTGGTACAGTTGTAATTCAGTTTGTGCTTTGTGACCCAAAGAAAAAAGAGGCAGAGCGGCCGAAAAAGGTTGTAGAGCAGGCGGTGGAGGAGGTGGTTGTTCACGAGGAGAATGACTGGGGTGAGTTAGCTAGAGTGTTGATGTTTCCTAAATGTGTTGTCCATAGTAAGTGATCCTGTCTAGCTACCATTACTGACCTATGGTTTTGCTCTGTTAGGTATTGAGCTCGTGTCGGAGCAGACGGACCAGGAACTCCAGGCCGCCTCCGGCCCAGTCCCTGACCTCCCAGAGGGCATCACTGTGGCCTACACCATCCCTGACAAGGTCAGTACCAGGCAAACCTTATAAGAATACTATGTTATTGTAGCGATTTCTTAGCGAACGGCGACAGTGCAACGCTCCTTGTTGGTCTCAAACCCGGGGTCTTCAAGCCACACCTACTAAACACTGCTCCAATAAGGCATCTCAAGTAAGTTTAAACTAATAATGCCTTGTGTCTTCTTTTTCCAGGAGACGGGGACATCAGAAGGGGAGACGGTGGAGGAAACGGAACAGAGTCTAGAGGAGCTGATGGCTCAGATGAGGACGATGTAACTAGGACCGGACAATCCGTCGTTATCATCGTCATGCATCGCTTATCTCAGCAACATCACAGTGAACCTACACAGCAAATTGGCCAGTGTTGCCTAGTGTTGATTTTTTTTCTTTTTTGTGTGTAACATTTCTACTATTGAAGGCGTTAATGAGGCTTTACAGTAACCAGTGTGGTAATTTAACACTGAAAAGTGTGGACCCGTATAGACACTGGAACAGTTACATTTAAAGACTGTGTTGATTTAACACTGGAGAATTTGCTGTGTACCGCCTTTTTTAATAACTAAGCAGACGCCACACAAAGCTCCATTGCAGGAGGTACTGTATCTTACTGTCTCTCCATGTTCTAAAATGGAGCCAAGTTCTATCTTACCCTCTAACCCTACTACAGTATCAATACTCCTTAATGCAAGTACTTTTGCTCTTTTGACAAAGCGAATGCCATGCATGGTTAATGACCTTAAGTGCTGCTGTTGAGAATGATCTTCATATTCCCCAAAGGTAGGAATTTACTAGTGTACGCCCGTTCAGTATGGAAGCACATAGCTGTCGAAATGTCCATTTCAGCATCGGAGAAATAACCGATCCTGACCCTAAATTGTATGCAATTCTCTGAAATGAATGATCTTTCCGTTGTAATGGACCAGGTACCTACAGATGTTATCGGTCTAATGAACTATGCTTATGTGTCAGCTGTTGACTGAGAGGAAAGATTGTTTTAACACTCGGAATTGAATATTGCCGACGCTCAGCATTACAGCGTGATTTAAATTGTAAGGCAATATTCCCACTTGAGTGGAGACAGAGTTCACAGTAAAGGTTGCATGTCGGCTCAATCGGAAATGACCTAAACAGTTCTACCACGCAATCTAACGCTTCAGTGGTACAGCTTGAACGACGCCCTAAAGCCTCTAATCTACTACTAATACTGTATAGAATGCTTATTAATGAATTAAACTATTTTTAATGCATTTCCCACCATCTAAAATATTTTTGAATGATATCGAATGAGGCCTAACATTTCTCCGCATGACCAACCTGCTTTTACTGTACCTGCGTCCTGTTTCGCTCTGGTCCAGACCGCGACGAAGAACGAGTGGGCTCTGCATTAATTGTTGTGGTGGCACGAAGGACCACTGCTACTCCATGTCATGCTCTCAACTGTTTAAACTGATATATACCTGTAACCCAAAACAGTCTCGACTGACTCTCTGTGCACACCTTGTTTCAATAAAGTATTTATTAGCCAGAATACATTTGATTAGTTTATGGTATTTCATTTACAGATTCTTACAATGACATGAGTACACAGTAAGACGATGCACTTAGTATGTTTGGCACATATGACAGGGTTTTGGTACCTTACGTCACCTTTGGCTTCATGTTCATTCACACAGACAATGAAGGCTCAACGTATTCATTCGTGCACAAAGTAGCAAAATGATGGACAAGTTCGGGGTAGTCCCTTACCGCTTCGGTCCGCTTTCTTCCATTTGATGTCTATTGACTAAACCTCAGTGAAATTGTGTGGTGAGACACGTCAGAACCTCTGCAACAGGGCAGAATTCTGAAACTGATGGCATGGGTTTGAAACCCATTATTTGACTTGCATAAATACTTCACGTGAGGTAAATACATTTAAAACTGCTCAGTGATATACAATTATTGATATGCACCATGGCATGAGATCAAGGTTCCATCTTGAAACAGGCATATGTCATAGTTTACATGAATAAAATATCTATTACTGTACTGCATGAAGACTTGGCACTGATTGCATAACCGGCACAGCAAAAGCACCTGAGCTCAGTAATCTGTGACAGTACAGCTCCAAAATGTGTTTTTTATATGAGCATGCATACGATAGTTATGGAAGTGTACAGCTGTAGGAATTTCCATTTGTCATTTAGCAGACACCCTTATCCAGAGCGACTTACAGTTATTGGTGACATGGATGAATCATTATCCAATTACCATTATCAAATTCAAAATGTAATTTCAACCGTTATACACTTCCATAGGTACCAACAGTGAGCTATTGAAATTTGGAAAAATTCGTAAATATAGAATTAAAAAAACCTTCTTAACCTGAGTTTCAGGCCCCGACAAGGGCGGTGTTGACATCATTTCACATTCTTTCATAATAATAATACAGGATTACATTAATATATATCTTTAAAAAAACAAAACACAACACAGCCATTTAACAGACATTAAATAAAGCATACTTCATATTTTCATGAAGGCAGTTAGCTACAGTACACTTAACAGGCGACATTACAACACTGTTCCATCTCAAAGCAGCATAAAGAACCATTGAGAGTTCCATGGACGTTCTTCTCAGGAATGCAGATTGTGGACCCTGGCTGTATTTCAATTCTCTTTCCGTCATTCCCCAGACCCTATCTCACCACCTTCTCAAAGAACATCGTTGGAAGAGAAAATCCAAAGGTCCCTACCCTTGGACCTTCTCCACCAATGAGGAAAGGTCACACGTGGAATAGAGGGAAGACACATTGGGAAAGAGCCCTAGTGTTCTAGGTCCCTCAGGGGTGAGGAGATAGAGGGAGGGATCACCTGGGGGCATGTGGGAGAGGGGCGGGCCCTCGTAGGCTAAACGTGTCCCCACTGGACGAGTGCCGAGACGGGGCCTTCCCACACACCAGAGACGGCTCCGCCTCTTTGATCTCCATGGCTCGCTTGTAGAGCTCTGCTGCTTTCTCAAAGTCCCCCTCCTCATAGCTGGGGGAGCGAGAGAGAGAGAGGAGGGAAGAGAGAGAGAAAAGGTAACAGGGTTCATAAAGAGATATGGGGATGAAAATAAAACTAGTCCTTCAGTTTATAGTACTGTATATGTGTATTAACAATAAGATAATGAGTGTGTGTATGTTTCACTATTTTTCAATGTCATGACAATTCCCTTGTAAAATCATACCAAAATACAAAATCAATGTTGGAAATTAGAATGTTTGGTTGATAAGAGCAACAGTGTTGATTTGAAACCCATTCTATTTCTTTGCCATGGTGACTTTATTCATAAGAATACAATTTCATTTGTATTATGATAAGATCACAAGAGCAACTTTAGTAGAATTTCAAATGTTAGAATATTTGGTTGAATAGCAACAATGTTGATTTGGAACTCAGCTCTGGTGGCCACAACCCCAAGCCTCGATGTACAACTTGCTTCTGCTATCTAATATTATAAACTCAGCAAAAAAAAAAAAATCCTCTCACTGTCAACTGCGTTTATTTTCAGCAAACTTCACATGTGCAAATATTTGTATGAACATTAGATTCAACAACAGACATAAACTGAACAAGTTCCACAGACATGTGACTAACATAAATTGAATAATGTGCTCCTGAACAAAGGTGGGGGGGGGGGCAAAATCAAAAATAACAGTCAGTATCTGATGTGGCCACTAGCTGCATTAAGTACTACAGTGCATCTCCTCCTCATGGACTGCACCAGATTGGCCAGTTCTTGCTGTGAGATGTTACCCCACTCTTCCACCAAGGCACCTGCAAGTTTCGGGACATTTCTGGGGGGGAATGGCCCTAGCCCTCACCCTCCGATCCAACAGGTCTCAGACGTGCTCAATGAGATTGAGATCCGGGCTCTTCACTGGCCTTGGCAGAACACTGACATTCCTGTCTTGCAGGAAATCAGGCACAGAACGAGCAGTATGGCTGGTGGCATTGTCATGCTGGAGGGTCATGTCAGGATGAGCCTGCAGGAAGAGTACCACATGAGGGAGGAGGATGTCTTCCCTGTAACACACAGCATTGAGATTGCCTGCAATGACAACAAGCTCAGTTCGATGATGCCCCAGACCATGACGGACCCTCCACTTCCAAATCAATCCCGCTCCAGAGCACAGGCCTCAGTGTAACGCCCATTCCTTAGACGATAAACACGAATCCGACCATCACCCCTGGTGAGACAAAACCGCGACAGTGAAGAACACCTTTTGCCAGTCCTGTCTGGTCCAGCGACGGTGGGTTTGTGACCATAGGCGACGTTGTTGCCGGTGATGTCTGGCGAGGACCTGCCTACAACAGGCCTACAAGCCCTCAGTCCAGCCCCTCTCAGCCTATTGCGGAAAGTCTGAGCACTGATGGAGGGATTGTGCGTTCCTGGTGTAACTCGGGCAGTTGTTGTTGCCATCCTGTACCTGTCCCGCAGGTGTGATGTTTGGATGTACCGATCCTGTGCAGGTGTTGTTACACGTGGTCTGCCACTGCGAGGACGATCAGTCTCCCTGTAGCGCAGTCTTAGGCGTCTCACAGTACGGACATTACAATTTATTGCCCTGACCATATCGGCAGTCCTCATGCCTCCTTGCAGCGAGCAGGGACCCTGGGCATCTTTCTTTTGGTGTTTTTCAGAGTCAGTAGAAAGGCCTCTTAGTGTCCTACGTTTTCATAACTGTGACCTAAATTGCCTACCATCTGTAAGCTGTTACTGCCTTATCGACCGTTCCACAGGTGCATGTTCATGAATTGTTTATGGTTCATTGAACAAGCGTGGGAAACAGTGTTTAAACCCTTTACAATGAAGATCTGTGAAGTTACTTGGATTTTTACGAATTATCTTTGAAAGAATTGGTTTTGTATGTGACTTTAGATCAGGACGTCCTGAGTTTCTCAGAGATCTTGCATTGTGAGTGGTACTGGAAATCCCACTCCCTAAACATTGCCAGCGTCCCCTACCACAACCAGCACCTGACTGAGCAGGAGAAACGCTGTCTGTTTCCACATGCACATGGAGATGAGGCGCAAGGTGGAGTTCTACAGAAAAGTGAGGAGGGAGTTTTACAAGTCTTTTCTGATGAAGAGATGGAGAAACTGGAAGCCATTCCGGGGGTGTTGGGGTTGGCTGTAGAGATGGGCTTCCTGTAAATCACTGATCTATTTTGTAGAAGTGAGATAAAGATGAAATAGAAAATATAGGATTGGTAGGTATAGTAAGTTTGGATACTGTCTATTTTATATCAATACAAATATGAGTTAAAATTGTGATGTCTTTTTTGAGTGTGTTTGTGTGATGCTGGGTGCTGTATGTGTGTGTGTACACAGTATGTTTGTGTGGTGTGTACTCACCTGAGTACAGCTAAGTTCTTCAGCGTCTCTCCGACACGTGGGTGTGAGCGTCCCAGACTATCCTCATACACTCTGAGAGCCTGTTCATACAGGGGCAGCGCTTCACTGTGCTTCTTCTGCCAAACACAATAACACACTCAGACACATCACAGATATCACATAAGTACTTAACCAAATGTCCAGACAGAGTCTGCAAGGAGAGACAGTCAGTCTTGACAGTCTTGAAAGCTAATTAAGATGGAAAATCTATTCAAATCAAACCATATGCCTCTATATGCTTTCCAGCAGTTCCCATCTTTCCCTACAAAGCAAACTGGCCAGTGTTAGCTAGTGTTGATTCAGGTGTTAAATTAACAGTCATTGGTTAATAACCAGTGTTGAACCAAACCCACGCACATCAATATATTTCCCAGCATGCTGTATTGCAGGTAGATTTTTTGAATGTTTGTTTCAATATCTATGTTTCTGCATGTACATTGATTAATTAATCTCATGCTACTCAAATATAAATAACATTCATTTTTCTAAACAAACCCAATCTGTTACTTGGACTTATTGCACCCATTACTGAAATGGTTGTTTCAGAGGTAGTCTCATATTTTAGTCTTTCCAACCCTGGAAGTCATTCTGATTGCAGGTTGCAGATAAATACAAATTCCAAATGTTGGACACATCACTTTGCAAGCCAGTATAATGTGACTTGCAGGCCTGATGTAGTCTGTAAACCATGAGTTTCAGGCCACTGTATTAGGGTATTATCTTAAATAATCAAATATATATGATCACATAATCAATTAGGATCTCACTTGGTGAAGGCCACAGGACTGAAAATTAATGAATGTAAACAACCATGGGGTTCTCTTGTTTGGGCAAAAGACTGCCCCCCCCCATACTCTCTCCTCCATGACCCGGAAAATAATAAGTGGTTGAGTGGATGAGGAGTGTGTCAATTCGTTAGTAGGCAAATGGAAGAGTGCTTCCCCTCCTCGATAGCCACCTTTCACCGAGCATACTCATGTGTGTCCTACCGCGGAAGACTTCTGCCACACCCCCTTCGAGTCAGCTTTAGTTTTGTCAAAGGAGAAAAACATGCACACGTTTAAAGACAATATGCTACTTATTGTTTTATCTAGAAAATGTATTACACAACTAACTTCATTTGATCACTTTACACATTTATTTTAGGATCCACCTCTGTAAACGTCATTTGCCTAATGATGCGCGATTGGAGGAGGGCCGTCTCATTTCAAGCAAGCGCATTTCCATCCACATTCACTCTCCTCGCCGACTCTCCTCGATTAACTTGGATCTTTTTTCAAATTAGGCGAGAGACGACGCAGGAGGTGAGTAAATCTAATTGATAAAAGGCCCATGTCACGAACACATACGGTCATGAGTGGGAACTCTACAGTCGTGGCCAAAAGTTTTGAGAATGAAACAAAAATTAATTTCCACAAAGTTCGCCGTTTCAGTGTCTTTAGATATTTTTGTCAGATGTTACTATGGAATACTGAAGTATAATTACAAGCATTTCATAAGTGTCAAAGGCTTTTATTGACAATTACATGAAGTTGATGCAAATGGTCAATATTTGCAGTGTTGAACCTTCTTTTTCAAGATCTCTGCAATCCACCATGGCATGCTGTCAATTAACTTCATTTGCATGGCAAAGAAGGACTTTGCAATTAGTGGCAATTAATCTGATCACTCTTCATAACTAACATTCTGGAGTATATGCAAATTGCCATCATACAAACTGAAGCAGCAGACTTTGTGAAAATAAATATTTGGGTCATTCTCAAAACGTTTGGCCACAATGTAACACTCAGTGTTGATTTAACACTGGAGAATTTGCTGTGTAGTATGCAAAAGATCTGGGTTTCAAATACATAAATTTTTTATCTGTGCCTGTTTGAGCTTGCCTGGCTTAATAAACCAATAGAAAAGTCAAAACTGCAAATCCCACCCTTCTGGCACTCCAGACAGACACTCAAAGCAAACGCTTAAAGTATTTGAAAGTATTTTTCAAGTATTTGAACACAGGTCTGTTATGCAGTTAACTGTTATAAGTGTTGGTCCTCTCACCAGGTGGCAGTAGAGTACAGCCAGGTTAACCAATGCTGTGGCCACACTGGGGTGTTTAGGTCCAAAACTCTTCTCCCTGATGTCCAGAGCCAGCTCATACAGAGGAACAGCCTTCTCCAGCTTCCCCTGGGCAACACAAACATCTCCCCTGTCAGCCTCACGAATCAGGATTAACACACAAGCTACAAGCCAATAGAATTTGAGGCGAGTGAGGAACAAGAATTCAAGATCTCTAGGTTAACTTTCAAACAGCAATGCACATAAAGTTACCAGACATGGGACGGTTGCACTCAGATTAATCCTACATCTGGAGTGGACTAAAAGCATTTGAATGTATACTTTACACAATTTCAGCGGAGGACCCCATTTTTTCCAGCAGAATTTCTGAGGAACCCATTTTTTTGGCAAGTATTTCTCACAACCCCACCCCAAGTCTAAAGACACAGACACCAAGGGTCACAATCCCGACTTCGAATACCACTGCTTTAATGTATAACTTACTCTTTGTTTTTACGCTTTATAGGGTCTGTTCAACAGCCCCATGGTGGCTTTGCTAGACACGTCCCATCTACAAAACTCACCCTGCGTTTGTAGAGCATTGCCAGGTGTTTCAGGGTGTAGGCCAGGGAGGGGTGGTCAGGGGACAGGGCTCTCTTCCGGATGTCCAGGGCTCTTTCGTACATGTCCTCAGCGGTCTCGTACTCTCTCCTCTCAGTGTGTAGGGCCGCCAAGTTGTTGAGGGACTGGGCACAGTCGGGGTGGTCCGGCCCCAACACACGCTGACGCATCTCCAGAGAACGAGTCAGGAACACTTTGGCCGCCCTGAACACAGAGAGAGGCCTCGGTTCAAATACTATATGAAAAATCGTTAAAATACTTTAAACGTTTCTAGTGTGGCTGGAGTAGCTAGCTAGTGAAATACATAAAAAAACTAATCATTTGGCAATCAAATATAATAACAGCTGTAAAGTGGAGGGTTTGAAAAAGTGAATTAAGTAAGTAAGCCTTGCGTAAGCCAGAACAACGCATTAGGGCATAAACCTGCATGTACTGTACACCCCCTTGACAGGACGCTAGTCTATGGCAGGGCCTTACCCCCAATACATCTCCTTAAAGGACAACTCCACCCAAAAAATATATATATTTTGGTATTTGTTTCATTAGTTCATTGTTGATAGTCCCAAAATGTGTTTCATGTCAGCAATCAAGTTTTCAAGATACGTGCCTTTCAAAATACAGAAATCTGGCCCGCATGATGCATTTGGCATCATATGATGCAAAACGCAGCATCATACGTGACCTGTTTCAGGAAGCTAGGCGTATGTCGCACATCACTACTTCAAAATGATTGTTTCTGGAACATTCATGTGCCTTAATAACAAACTTGTATGACATCTGTAAATACAAATACAATTGTTGGCTTAGCCACGGAAAAAGGCAGGAACCTTCCCATTAGCAATGATTGGCTGAGATTAGGGCTGTGTCGGTCATGAAATTTTGTCAGCCGGTGATTGTCAAGCAAATAACTGGTCGGTCTCACGGTAATTGACCGTTAATTAACATAAACACATTTAGCATCTCCTGGCTTCCAAACAAAAAAAAAAGCCTACAAGTCATTTTAAAAAGCCTAATAAATCCATGTAATATAGTGATAAAATAATTTATATGTTTAAAGATAATGATTAAATAATTCCACTCTGAAAACATAATTCTATGACATTTATTAGAATTATAAAACTATAATCTGATGATGTGTGTAGTTTTAGTCAGAATTAGAACAAGGACCTTTTGTTCCTTTTTTAGTATGTAAGCAGGGTGCAAGTGTGAAAGAAATGATAAGAGGAGCTATCGACAGACAAGTTGTACTACTGTGTTCAGGACATTCTGTCTCCACCCGTGGAGGGGAGAAACTGTTAGGCTTGCAGAAAATTATGAAACCCGTTGCAGATTAAAGAAACAATGTATCTGTGTAGTGGGAAAACACAGACGGTCTGAGCAAGGCGTAGCTTAAGATTTGAACTTGTTTGTGTGTGTTATAAAGACTGTGTTTGTATAATGGACTTCAGAACGTTCTCTGAATAAACTGTACTAACCTTTCGCATAAGCTGAGTCTTTGCCTAATTATTATTAAACCCATGGTCTTACAAACCTCGGGGATTGGTCAAAGCTATTGATTGTTAGTTATTATCATTGGGATTGAAAATTCTCATGACATATAGCCTACACCTTCACAATAAATCCAGTATTTATTTTAGACAGATCTAATGAAACATGATATGAAGAAAATAATAGCATACTCCGAGTTGTCCTTAGCTTTACAAACAAAACAGAGTTAAAAGGGTTCTAGTCTACCGAGAAGCGTTCATCCAGGTAGACGGTCAAGAGTCTAGCTACATTTTCAGATATTATACATTTCTAATTTTGTCAGAAAGATGTTTTCATTGCAAGTTAAAGTGTACTGTTAGCTAGCTAGCGAACGTTAGCTTGCTGGCTCACTAACGTTAAGTGTATGATCTGTGTAGTAATATTATTTATATCTCAGAAATCCATTTGCATTGCTAGTTATAGCCTAATGTTAGCTAGCTAGCTAACATTGAACCTAGTTGATTAGCTTTAGTATTTCATGTGGCTGGGAGGTGGTTATAACATTTCTTTCACATGATCCATCAATTTAGACAAGTGTGTCTGGTAGGGTTGTGCCGACATGGCCATACTCGTATTCCTAATTGTATCCGGAAATTGACAGTTGATAGTAATCAAATGATACTTGTGATCGAAAAAAAAAAAAAAATGTTTTAATATGCGGAAATAGATCTTTGCAAAATACCTCCCTGCGCATTCTCACTGCAAAAAAAGCGTGGGGATGGCTGGGTGTGTGTGTGTCTGTGAGTGCTCAGTTTGCAGTCGGCAGCCAAGTTTGCTGTTACTCAGTCAGAATGTGCCCATGTGCATTATTTCATCTATTTTTACTACCCTTGCCCCACTTGTTAGATATTATGCACCTTGATAGCAAACGTCATCGCCATGTGACTTATCATACTAGCCATCTAAATGAGCAGACCGAAAACATGCGAGGAAAAGTGATGAGGGTAAATGATGACGCGAGTGGACGGAGAAATACGGCTTCACTCTATCCAATCAGAGCAGCAGGATCAACGTACAGCCCCGCCTTTCTCTTTACAGACAGGTAAAGTAGCCAGTTTAGTCATTTAGACCACGCACCTGACTGACTTAAGTCAGAGAGTTTCTAAAACATATTGTACTGACACATGAGAAATATGCATGCTGGCACCTAATCACCAAAAAAATACTTGGATCATAATCGTATCCAGAAAATTGCTTATATCCGTTATGACACTCATTTTGTGTCAACTACTTGGCACACCCCTAGTGTCTGGGTAAGCATCATCTAATAATTATAAAATATTTACACAATATTTTTTATCTGGACACTTTCTATTTTTGATATTGCTACAATGCAAATACGCAACTTTACCTGGAGTTTTCCCCTATTGTAGGCCACTATTTTTACCATTTTTAGTCTTTAAATATTTGGTTGTATAGTACAGTACCTTACTCACTCTGTTAAGCGTATGGCCTCACATGTGAATCCTTAAAGAGATGGGTGGGGCTATATTAACAATGGACTAATGAAACAAATACCAAAAGATTTCCTTTAATGCTAAATGCCAAGCAGAGGCATCATATTTCACAGGTCCCATATTTAGGGCCCTATAAATCTGTGATATTTTTTGCCTGATTCCATAGAGTTTTTTCCTAAATTTGATTTGCTCCTTTTTGTTCTTCCTGGTTTCTGTTTTTCTGGAAAAACAACAACATTTGATGTTTTTAAGTCCACGACCATGTTTAAACCACTTTTGAGGTCTGGGAAAAATCGAATAATTTAGGATTTTGGGGTGTAGTTTCCCTTTAATGTAAGTGAGCACCAGCAAGAGACCATTGTTTGGTTAGCTATCAATATTTCTTTAGCGCTCATGTGATTGCAAAGTTCGCAAAACAAACGGCCACTGGATTGATGGAAATAATCATATCATCACTCTGCCGGGTAGGTGTAGACTACTTTGTATCCTTAGGATACAGGATGTATCTTTAGCGTCATCGTTAACAGCTACCTACACAAGGTGTAGATGTGTAAGGACTGACTCACTCCAGGTTGTTCTGGAGGTAGTAGAGGACTCCCAGCTCGTTGAAGGTCTTGGCACAATCTGCTGTGTCTTTACCCAGAGTCAGCTCCTCTAACTGGAGGGCTCGCCGACGCAACAGAGTAAAGCCATACTGCAGAGATAGAGGCACGGTCAATTCACTATTAATGTATACACATTACAAACAAGTACACATGAACACACACACACTAAAGCCATGTTGCAGAGAGAGAGACGTGTGTGTAATATGTATGCATTAGATTTGTAATTTTAGGTGAAAATTGAAAAAAAGTGACCCAATCCTTCATTAAAGCACACACAAAAAAGCCAGGAGGGACAACCAACCATGCTAATGTGTCCTCACCATATGGCCTTTCTGGCGGGCAGTCTTTTGGCGAATCCTCACAGACCTCTTCCTCAATTTTTCGGCTTGCTCATACCTGTTAACAGATGACCCATCAATCACAAAGTAACTTTAGTTGAAACAGACCCACCCACACACCTCCCTTCACTCTCAGTCATTCACTCACTCACTTGTTCTGCTTCTGGTAGAGCATGGCCAGGGAGTCCAGTTCGCGTGCGACACAGGCGTGGTCTGAGCCGTAGGCGTTCTCACTGATCTCCAGGGCCTGCTTGTAGAATTGCTCTGCATTGCCATACTTCCTCCACTGGACATAAACCCCGGCCAGCTGGTGTAGGGACAGGGCAACACTGGGGTGGTCCGGGTCCAGGGCCGTCTCCCGGATCTCCAGTGACCTCTGTAAGGGAGCTACCGCCTGGAGAAACATGGATGGACGGACACGTTTATCATGTAGTACGTCGACAGCATGACAACATACAGTGTATTTCGGAAAGTATTCATACCCCTTCCCCTTTTCCACATTTTGTTACGTTACAGCCGTATTCTTTAATGTATTAAATATTGTTTTCCTCTCACTCCGACAGAGCTCACGAGTTCCTCTGTAGAGATGGGAGATCCTTCCAGAAGGACAACCATCTCTGCAGCACTCCACCAATCAGGCCTTTATGGTAGAGTGGCCAGATGGAAGCCACTCCTCAGTAAAAGGCACATGACAGCCAACTTGGAGTTAGCCAAAAGGCACCCAAAGGACTCTCAGACCATGATAAAAAATAAAGATGAAACAAAGATTGAACTCTTCGGCCTGAATGCGAAGCGTCAGGACTGGAGGAAACCTGGCACCATCCCTACGGTAAAGCATGGTGGTGGCAGCATCATGCTGTGAGGATGTTTTTCAGCGGCAGGGACTGGGAGACTAGATAGGATCGAGGGAAAGATGAACGGCGCAAAGTACAGAGTGATCCTTGATGACGCTACAGAGCGCTCAGGACCTCAGACTGGGGCAAAGGTTCACCTTCCAACAAGGCAATGACCATAAGCACACGGCTTCAGGATACGTTTACGAATGTTTTTGAGTGGCCCAACCAGTGCCGACTTGAACCTCGAACATCTCTGGAGAGATCTGAAAATAGCTGTGTAGCCAAGCTTGTAGTGTCATACCCAAGAAGATTTGAGGCAGTAATCGCTGCCAAAAGTGCTTCAACAAAGCACTGAGTAAAGGGTCTGAATACTTATTATGTACATTTGATATCTGTTTTTTAAATTTTGAATATATTTGCAAAAATGTCTAAAAACCTGTTTTTGTGTTGTCATTATGGGGTATTGTGTGTAGATTGATGAGGGGGGACCCCCCCCCCCCCAATTTAATCAATTTTAGAATAAGGCTGTAACGTAAATAAATGTGGAAAAAGTCAAGGGGTCTGAATTACTGTCACGTACCAATAGAACAGAAATCCCCATTTCAAATCAATGGGTCTGTACTGGGTGGACTGGCGGTCATTTTACTACCCACTTTCTACGCACATACCTGACTGAGCAGGCCCAAGTCTTTGAGGAAGCGACCCAGTGTCTCATACAGGTTGCCCAGCCTGATCATGCTGTCCTCACTCGCACAGCTCTTCTCATAGTGCTTCAGAGAGTCAAAGTACTCAGTGGCCATGGAGCTCTTGTCTTTGCCCACATACTGCCAGTAGGCCAGCAGCTCAGAGAAATGGCCCCTAGGAACACCAACAGACATATCAGAACTTTAATTGATGTTTATGGTTCCTGTTGATCTCATGTATTGCACATTTTGAGTCAAGGTTAAGTCTGTGCACAGATCAATCACCGATACAAATGCCAAAAAACATAGGAGAATATACCGTACTACTACCCAGACCAAGTCAAAACCAAAAGACACAGAAAGTAAACAGTAGAATGGCAAACAGTCTCATTGTTATATAGAAGTCTGACCTCTTGTAGAGGTTCTGGGAGACAAAGAGGTTAAGGAGGCTGAGCTGCAGCTTGGCCCTGTCCTCCTGCTGCTGGAGTAGCCAGGGCAGCTCGTCTGCCACCCGCCACGTCACCCTGTCCTGACTGAACATACACACACACACACACACACACGTTAAATTCACACCAACACTTATTGTGTCGTCAAAGATGAACTCCAGTCACTATTGCTAATATTAATTCTATGATACAACATGATGCTGGCCATGTTACTAGTGGTTGGCCTGACCTGAGTTGCTGGCTGAAGTAGTGGATGAGCTTCTCTCTGTAGGCAGGAGAGCAGGTCCCTCCATCCATAAACTCCAGCCGGACGGCCTCCGCGGCCTAAAGCACAGAGACGGCGTCAACAGAAAGCCAGTGTGAAGCCTCTCACTTACATTTAACATCATTGAGTTTCAGAGTCTGAGAGATTATTACTCACGCGCACACACACACACACAAACTGCCGCCAGTGGACCAAACAGGGAGATTTCAATGCTCTCATCCTATGGTGTTTGTAGGGGAGACTGAAAGCTAACCTGTAGGTGCTGGAACCTGATGAGTCCACAGCCCAGGCCTACAATACAGAGTCTCTGTAGGGTGTAGAGGAGGGAGGAGAGGACAGGCAGGCCCAGGTCTGGAAACACTGCCAGCACCTCTGACTCACTCACACCGTTGTGACTGGCACACACCAGACACAGCATCTGAGGGAATCAACACACACACACACACACACACACACACACACACACACACAAACACACACACACAAACACACACACACACAGGAAAGCAGAACAGATAAACAGCTTCAACATTCTTGGGAAAACCCTTGATGTCACATTCTAAATAAAAGGCATGTGAAACTATTCTGATGGTTAGTGGTACCACAGAATGTCCCACCCCCTGCCAAATGCAGTTAGGTGAAGGTATTGGCGGGTAACAATGTCTATTTCACCAGCCACGTTGGCGGGTGGTCAATTTACAGGGCTGTAAGAGCATTACATCATCTGATTCAGAGGGGTTGGGTTAAATGTGGAGTTGAAGGCATTCAGTTGTACAACTGACTAGGTATCCCCCTTTCCCTTTTGCGATTGAAAATAGTCAAGTCCAGTATGAGCGCACGTGTGCGGGTTAGGTTTATAAAAATGCTGCAGTAGCTGTTTTCAGAGTATTTCTGCTGTTTTGTTTCATAGCTGCTAATTGCACAAATAAATTTGAATCCTCGATCCCACCTCGCATAGAAACAATGCCTGGCATGGGAGCTGTGCGCAACGAGTGAAGTGCTGATATAAAAGTTGGTCTAATTTACAAAGTGAGACTTTGACCTCATGCTTCTTGGCTATTTACATTGTTTTGTTCACAAGTTGGGTTGGGTTTTTCAACGTTAGTTTGAGTCTGCTGCTTCAACGAAGTGACTTCCTAGTCAGATCCCAAATCTCACACACACGTGACAGGACTCGAGTGTCCCCGATACATTTACATGAACATTTGAGTAATTTAGCAGACGCTCTTATCCAGAGCGACTTACATTAGTGAGTACATACATTATTATACTTTTGTCGTACTGGTCTCCCGTGGGAATCGAACCCACAACCCGGGCGCTGCATTCTCTACCACAGTAACCTCCCGCCCTTAAAACGGGCTAGCTGAACATTTTGTCTCTGATATTCTGTTAATTAAAAGACTCGGGTCACAAAAAACATTAAATGAAATTGAGCATTATACCACATTGTTACTAATAAATGTATTGTTTTAGAAACATTTCCAAGCATGGTCATCTGTTTGTGTTTTTTGATGTAATTATGGCAACAACAAAAAGTGTTGGCTGGTAAACATCTGAGTGGCTGGCATTTAATATTTTTTTTTATCTACCTGCCACAGTGGTTGGTGGACCAAAAAGTACATTTTAGGCCCTGGTCTTCATCCCAAATTGCATCCTATTCCCTATATTATGCACTACTTTTGACCATGTACCCTTTTCTTCTTTCACCCCCCCTCTTTTCACCCCAGTTTGTCATATCCAATTATGATCTTGTCTCATTGCTGCAACTCCCCAACAGGCTCGGGAGAGGCGAAAGTCGAGTCATGCGTCCTCCAAACCGCGCTCCTTAACACCCACCCGCTTAACCCGGAAGCCAGACGCACCAATGTGTCGGAGGAAACACTGTTCAACTGACAACCGGAGTCAGCCTGCAGGCGCCCAGCCCGCCACAAGGAGTCACTAGAGAAGTGATGAGCCAAGTAAAGCCCCCCCTAACCCAGACAACGCTGGGCCAATTGTGCACCGCCCTATGGGACTACCGGGCACGGGCAGATTGTGACACAGCCTGGGACCGAACCCAGGTCTGTAGTGATACCTCAAGCACTGCAATGCAGTCAGTGCCTTAGACCGCTGCGCCACTAGGGGGGCGTTGAAATGCAACAACATTGCTGAGAATTTTCTTGCACAGCAGGAAATGCAAACCTGTAGTGTATTTGAGTTTCAAAAAGGCTTCTAAAGTTTGTAATTTCTACAGAAATTTCAGACTAGATTTGCCCTAACAAAAAAATGTACCAACCCCTACAAAAATGTCCATTGATTATAGTCCAAATAATAATTCACATTTCCTGTTGCTGCAGGATTATTTTCCTGCTGTTGCAAATGAAGATCCTACATCTGCAGTGGTGAAGGATCGTGATGGTCCCTTACCTCTCTCATGACGTGTCTCTCCCCGTCTGTGCTGAGAGAATCTAACGCCACCTTGAGGCCCAATCTGTACAGAGACATGGTGTCCTGACACAGCAGACACTGCTCTAGAGTCCTCTCCAACGACCAGGCACACCTACAGCTGGGACACAACGCAACACATCTATAGACAATACCACACACACACACACACACACACACAAAGAGACACGCCCACACACACACAGTTTACTCACTTGGTGATCATCTTGGCTAGCAGGGTGACATACAGGGCGTTACATGTGGATGCAGAGCGACAGTGTCTCTCCAGTTTCTTATCCTGTTGAACGGACAGACGCTCAGCCACCGTTTGACACACACAGATCTTCTCGTCATGAGAGTTAAAAAGGGGGAAGTTCAGTATTCTACTAATTGATGTTAGATGGTTCCCCACCCGGAAAGTAGTCAATGGACCAGAATAAATTGTAATCCATGGTTTGATTCTTTTGAAAACAGCCACTACAAACTTCAGCTAATTTTAAACACCTCTAGCTAAAAATCTAATGGGAGTGATGGGGGCATGCGGCGCCTGTTAAAAATTGCGTGGTCAAATAAATTAAATTATTTGGTTTGATGTACATTACTTAAAAGGTGATTTGGCCTTTTTTTTTTTTACACAGAACTTCCAGTAGTAACAAAGTGATATCAGTTTAACACCCACCTGGTCTTTAGTGAGTTTGACGTCAGCTGCCAGGCACTCTGTGTTGATGACACTCTTCACCTCTCTGGGGTTCAGGGGGTCCAGGTGGAGGGTGGGCCACAGTCTGGAAAACAACAGTCATATCACACAATCACTATTAGGCCACAATACATAGGCATTACACAGGAACCTTATATCATACCCCAAAATACATAGGCACTACATAGGCCACACAATACATATCTATTACATTATACATAGGTGTACCTTCTTCCAGGCATTACTCAGGCACTACATTAGCATTACATATGTTGACATAGGACTGATCTGGAGTCATTTTGTATGGACTAACTAACTAAAATTGTGTACTCTACCTCCAGGCCTGGGGACAAGTCTCCACGTTGACAGACACCACCACTCTGACGTTGACCGGCAGGGGGTCAATCAGCCACTTCATGTGCCTCTCTGCTTGCTGAGGGAAAATACAGTAGAATATCAAAAGATACAAACCTCAGAGTAACAAACTGACCTCCCCGACGCGTTCGCCTCTCTACGGTCTTACTGTGGCAGTAGCCTAGTACCTGTATCTGGTCAATGGAGTCGATGATGATGATGATGTTGCCTTGGTGTCTGGAAGACAGTCTCTCTAGCCAGCGAGGGAACTCCTCGAGGATCTTGGAGGGGTCCATGGATAACCCAGAGATGGACCAGAAATGCTGCAGCAGCTTGACAGTGAGGCGTTTAATAATGAGTACAGGCTCAGAGCTGGTGGAAAGAGGTCGCCCCACAAAATGGTACAGGAACAACGTGTTGGGGGAGTGCTTCTGCTGCAGCTCAATCCTGGAGGAAGAATTGAGTTGATTGATTATTAAAACACTTAAGGTAAAATAATGTAAAAGGTCGTTTTTAAATGGATAATGGCTGAGCTCTTACCATTTGGACAGCAGGAGAGACTTCCCAGAGCCGGGTCCCCCTGATACCAGCAGTGGTGGGGTGGGAGGAGGGGCTGCCACCATGTCATTCAGACGATCTATGTACTGAGGACAGAGCATGACATCACCCGTCATACAGAAGCTCCTCTCAACCCACACAAGCAACCGCTATTACACTTTATCACTGCTAGTCATCATTTGGAATATTCCACCTGAAAAGGGATATTTTACTCAAAAACATATATTTGAGTATTTTGTTGATTTGTCCACTGGTAATGCATTCCAAAGTTTTCAAAATAGCGCAAGTTCAGTACAAAGGAGAAACCGTGATGATGATATGCAAATTCAACAACGAGTAACATAACCCTTTAGTCACAAAATCCTTTAAATATAATCATGTCTTCCTACTGAGCTAGAGAGAGAGAGACCCACCTTCTGGAAGCCCAGTTGAGCTGCGGCGCTGCAGGCTTGCTGATAGGCCTCGATCTGCTCCTGCTCATCATGCAGGTCCCACAGCACGTCCCCCGAATCCTCCTCGCGCCCCTCGTCTATCCCCGAATCCTTACCGTCCACGTCGCTGCCCTCCAAACCCAGCAGTTCCTGTCAGAGAGGGAGCGAGAGAGACAAAAAAGGGCACTCTTAGAAAAAAGGGTTCCAAAAGGGTTCTTCTGCTGTCCCCATAGGAGAACCCCTTTGGGTTCCAGGTAGAACCCGTTTGGGTTCCATGTAGAACTTTCCGTGGAAAGGGTTTTTACATGGAACCCAAAAGGGCTACCTGGAACCAAAAAGGTTCTACCTGGAACTAAAAAGGGTTATTCAAAGGGTTCTCCTATTGGGACAGCTGAAGAACCCATTTCAGGATACATTTTTTCGCCACCTAAGAGTGTATCTAGTATAGTGCACTACTTTCGACCTGGCCCCCTAGGGTTTGTAGGCCTACCTGTTTGATTACTTTCTCCAGCTGAGTATAGATCATAGACGCTCCTTCCTCTGGGGAGCCACCATGGTCCACTACCTATGGAAGTGGCACAGCGGTATAATAGCCAGGCTATAGGACATTCATACACCATGGAATCTTCAGTTCTGATATTGCCATAAAACACAATACGACCATTTCTGCCAGTAGAACAAATCAATCTTTGCGTATCACAAACACAACACCCAGTATGCCAGTTCATTATTCTACCCCTCTGTATGTGTATGTATACATAGTGGAATGAATATCATATATTTAATATATGACATATAACATATGAATATCTGGAACTGGCATACTCAGCTCAAGATTTTCAGGTGTTGGGGTAGAAGGTAGCCTAGCGTTTAAAACTGTTTGGCCAGTAACCGAAAGGGCGCTGGTTCAAATCCCTGAGCTGACTAGGTGAAAAATATGTTGATGTCCTTTTGGGAAATTTAAATCAAATTTTATTTGTCACGTGCCGAATACAACAGGTGTAGACCTTACCGTGAAATGCTTACTTACAAGCCCTTAACCAACAATGCAGTTCAATAAACAGAGTTCAGGAAATATTTACTAAATAAACTAAAGTGAAAAAAATATATGTTTTCCGAAAGTAACAAGAAAATGACATAACAATAACGAGGCTACATACAGCGTGTACCGGTACCGAGTCAATGTGCGAGGGTATAGGTTAGTTTAGGTCATTTGTAAAGTGACTATGCATAGATAATAAACAGCGAGTAGCAGCAGTGTAAGAACAAGTCTTTGAAAATGTTTTGAGCCTTCCTCTGACACCGCCTAGTATATAGGTCCTGGATGGCAGGAGGCTTGGCCCCAGTGAGGTACTGGGCCGTACGCACTACCCTCTGTAACGCATTACGGTCAAACGCCAAGCAGTTGCTATACCAGGCGGTGATGCAATAGGTCAGGATGCTCTCGAGCAAGGCACTTAACCCTAATTGCTAAATGTTGTGTTTGCCATACGCAAAGATAGATTTGTTCTATTGATTTCATTACTGACATAGGCCAGTGAAGGAGGAGAGCGTAAAAGGCAGGAAGGAATTGCAAGTCAGAAAAGCAATGGGTTGGATTCTAACTCATGTCGACTCTGGTATACATGTGTGCCGCAGACACTAACCGCTGGACCACACATACCACATCCGTACGCCATTGGCTACCTTGACTTTGGCTGCCTTGTCTGCGGCGTTGACCCGCTCCAGCAGTTGCCTGGTGGGGCCGCTGAGAGGGTGGTCCTCCACAGTCCTGAGGTAGAGTACCAGGGGATGACCGTCTGGGTTCTTCACAAAGGCCTCCTCCGCATCCTCCAACACACAACTACACACGCACACAGAGAGTAACACACTATAACCTGTTAGAACATGTTAGAACATGCTATAGCCTATAACAGCAGCACTTCACATCCCTTTAACCTGGTAGTGCAGAAAAGAGGGAGCCACAGAGAAACTCAAGAGGTTGCCCTGCCTTCGTCCCAATTGGCACCCTATTCCCTATACAGGGCACTACTCTTGACCGGGGCCCATTGGGCCCATGGATGGGTTGGTTGCTTAGCAATGAAACCGAAGGGTGTGCAACTGTGGGTCAAAATAGACAGGGTTGGCTTAGATTGTAGACCGCATGTAAACTATATTTTGTCTCTAATATTTATTTAAATGAGCAATTGTTGTCTATAAAATACATCAATACAGTTGTTTGTTAGCTAGCCAGCAAATTGTAGCCATATTAGCATTGTTGTGACATCAGTCAAAACACCTAAAAACAGACATGTTATCAAGAACAAGACGAAACGAGCCACCTACGATTCCCCACATGGCAGAGTTTTGTCATTGTTGCTAGTTATCTGGCCAACCAGAATCACAACACACTGCCTTCTGCCCCGTTGAAGCGGGTTCAATGTTTCATGACGTTGTCAGCAGTACGTGGTCAAACAGTAGTTATACAGGGAATCACTGACCTAGTGATGGAGGATTTAAGAAGGAGCACACACACAGAGCTCCGCTCCATCTCCTGTCTGCGTTCCAGGGCATAGGAGGCTGCACTCTCCTCAGGGAAACAGATGTTCAGGTAGAAATGGCCCAGCCCCTCACACAGACTCCGCAGCCTAGGAGAGTAGCTCTGGGAAGGAAAGGAGACAGAAATGAGATAGAAAGAGAGAGAGGTGAAGAGAGATGTGTTATAAAGCTAGATAAAAAAGTACTTAAGGGTGAATTCATTGTCGGGAAGTAAATTAAGCTAGCGCGGTAGACGCTAGTACTTTTCAGACCCGGCTAGTAGAAAATGTGAGAATATGACACAGATTTTGGAACCTTGGCTAGTAGAATTCCAAGCAGGTCTACGAGTCGAGCTGGTCAGTGCCACAAATCCTTAAAGGGATAGGTCACCTGAAAACATTTGAGTGAACTATCCCTTTCATTTCAATCCCTGGTGTACCAGTACCTGGGTGAAGATGTCCAGCTCAGCCTGTGTCTCCTGGGTCGAGATCAGGTAGCAGCGCACCGTGTTGCTCCATAACGCCTGGGACACGTGAGGAGACACCTGCAGCAGACTGGCCACAGCAGCGTCCCAGTCATCTGAAAGATACACACACACATAATACTAATACTATATAGTATATACACACACAAACACACCCGGGCAGACGGACGAACACACACACACACACACACCCTCTGCCAATTACTTTTCAACAAGCTTGCAGCAATTAACCCACTTGAACACAAAATGGCCGATAGCACTAACCCACCCCATAGCCCTTGTGTTCCAAGTGCATGACCACATAATCGCTAAGATTTTCTACCAGTTGTGTGGAATGGCCTAAACAATAGCTTTCACCCTGTAAAGAACACGTTTATATACACAAAACACATACAGTATACAACCAGCTGAGACACCAAGGCTCAAATACATACAAATGTGTAAAGATCAAACCCTTGCTTGCTTACCTCTGCTGACATTGGCAAATGGGCCCTCCACATCGCACAAGCTGTGGGCAAACTCTGGTCCTCTGAAGGTCTGCTGCAGTTGCATCATGCTGCCCATAGAGGGCTCACTGCCCAGCACTCCACCACCCCAGTAATCACACGGAGTCCCTGCAGCTTGAGACAGGCAAATTACAGACGACTACGTCAGCTTTTTGAGTAACTGACGTTTGAGGAATTGAGACGATTGTGAAGCGTTACTTGGTCGATACTTTGACAAGTTTTAAGTAAACTGTTCAGCAATTTTGGTCAAATCTGAATTTTTTAATAGTTTAATTGCACTATTCATTTCCCCATTTGACTGCATTGAGCTACTGGATGCTGGAATTGCCATATTCATTCCTATGGGGCCCTGCATGTGGGAGATGGAGGGTGGCCTTAAAGATAAAACGAACGTCGGCTGTACTCAGTAGATCCTCTGCGACGAACGGTGGTGATTCAACATGTAGAATTTGTGGGATTTAAAAAAAAAATTTTTTTTAAAGACACCCGCTGCTTTTAACCGTTCGTCGGCACAATCTGTTTTGTCCTTTACCTGTGACAGTGGTGTGGTTGTCATCGTCATCCGAGTCGTCCGGGTCGTACACCATGATGCCCTGAGCTTGCAGCTGCTGTAGCTTGGCCTCCAAGTCCCTCTTGGCTCGCAGCAGGTCCTGGATCTCCTTCTCTTTGGTCTCCCGGAAGATCTGACATTTAGAGAAGATTCTTGTAGTTTTTAAAAAATATATATGTTAAGGTATTTAACAATTTTCTTGAACAGATAGAGAATGATAGTGGGGAAAGAAAGAGAAAGGTTGAGTCAAAGAGCAGTAGGCCGGATTTGAATCTGTGCCGACACCGTAGACATGTGTTCTGGAGGCTACGGCATTACCGCTAGACTAACCAGGCCACAGGGGAGAATGTTATGGTTTCATAATGATGAGCAGTAGGTTAAGTAGCTGACTTGAGATCAGAAGGTTGCCGGTTCAAATCCCAGATGGAACATCACACTAGGGTATTGTTACCCCCTACTCTCTATTATGTGCCCTACTGTGTGTTTGCCTGGGAGTAACAGCTATCTATTGGGGATACCTTAAACTGCCGTTTGACTTTGTCCCTGTCGTGCTCAAAGGTGGCAGCTCTCTCCATGGCTTGGTACTTAGCCTCTAGGGCACTCTCCTTCTCTCTCAGGATCTTTTGGTAGGTCTTCTGCAGAGCCTGGAAGAAACGTGATGATCATCACTGTTAGTGACAAGCAGTACAATAAGATGCCATGGCCAGGGATGACCTGATCCTAGATCAGCACTCTTATTATGAGATGCTTGATACATGGCCCCTGAACTGAACTCTTGATAGAGGAAATCAAAAGACAGGCTATTGTCTACCTACCTTGCCCATGCATTGTAAAAGTTATGGGCCTGTATTCACAAAGAATCTCAGAACAGGGGAATCTTAAGACTCTGATCTAGGATCAGTTGTGCATTTTAGATCAGAATGAATAAGATGAGGCTATATGGACAGAAGGTACATTTACATCACATTTGAGTTATTTAGCAGACGGTATTATCCAGAGCGACTTACAGTAGAGTGCATACATTTTCATACTTTTTCGTACTAAATGTCAACCCTTTTTAAACAGTGGCCCTGCTCTCACCTGCAGCTCAGCTCTCAGCCTCTTGTTCTCCTCGTCCAGCTTGGCCTCCTTCTTCTGCATGGAGGTGATCTCATTGTTCTTGCTAACCCGGAAAATCTCATACTCCTTACGGAGCCGTTCGTATTCGGCGGTGTACTCCAGGTCCACAGAGCCTGTGGATTTGAAGCTGGCTCCAATCACCCTGGGCCCTCGGCGAAAGGAGCTCCGCAGGAGGCGGGCTTTAGGTTTGACCTCCACAGGTATCTCACAGGCCTCCCCACCCTCGCCCCCATACGCATCCTCTATCACCTCCCCAGGGCTCACCAGGGAGGAGGCTGTACCCATGGTGATGGTGGCTCTGGACCAGGCACTCCACAGTGGCCTTACTGAACTAAACCTTCCGGATGGTCATTCCTGCTCCTAGGGATGAAGCCAGTGATTGGCATGTCATTGGCTGCAACACGCAGGACGGGGAGTGATGACCGAAAAAGTATGTCTTAGCGAGCTAGCTAGCAACCCAATAAATAAAGGGATAATGAATGCATATGGTGGGAATATATTATAGTAACCGATAATGCACGTGCCCAAATGTAGCAACAACAACAACAAAAATAGAAACCGCTTGCCAGTGAATGTGACAACATTTACGTTTGCATTGATTTTAACTCTGGTCCAGGGCGCAACAACATCTCGCGCTGCAACTTCGCTTCTGGTCACAACCTATTTTTAGTATGCGACACGTAGCTTTAACATAACGTTAACGTTAGTTACATCAGTTGTAATGATGCTAGCTAACATTAGATATCTCGTTAGCTAGCTAACGGTACCTAACATTACCTGTTATGGCAAGAACGGGTGAGACGAAGATGGAGCCAGATGTGACTGGCTTGCACAGACATAATGGACTGTCTATGGCACGTACCTAGCTAACGTTAGATAGCAATACTATTTAGTTCTAATTGACCTAGCTATATTTCGAATAGTTGGCTAGCATATTGAATGATTCCGATTGCTTTTTTCGAAAGGAGTCCAATAAATACTCACACACAGCTATCCCCGTGGCGTAGCTTCTTCCTGGCTGCCCTGGTAACAAGATATCCTCCCTACGGGTCCTCACCGAAGTCAAAGTAATTTGCGAATCACCCCCCCCCCCCCCTGAAAAAAATATCTCAAGGCTGTATCCCAAACACAGAAATACCTCAGGCTTCTGCTCAGGCTCACTGGGTGGATACATTAGGGAGGCTGTTCATTCGGAAGGAATACAGTTTTCTGGCATCTTTTTATGTGATGGTAATACACACTTTTACTATTTGGAAGAATGTAATAAATTGCCCCAGACGGCATCCCTAGCCGCGTCTTCAGAGCATGCGCAGACCAGCTGGCCGGAGTGTTTACGGGCATATTCAATCTCTTGCTGTTCCTACGTACTTGAATATGTCCACCATTGTTCCGGTACCCAAGAAAGCAAAGGTAACTGAACTAAATGACTATCGCCCCGTAGCACTCACTTCTGTCATCACGAAGCGCTTTGAGAGACTGGTCAAGGATCATATCACCTCTACTTTACCTGACACACCCCCAATAGATCCACAGACGATGCAATCGCCATCACACTTCCCTATTCCACCTGGACAAGAGGAATACCTATGTAAGAATGCTGTTCATTGACTATTGCTCAGCATTCAACACCATAGTACCCTCCGAGCTCATCATTAAACTCGAGGCCATAGGCCTGAACCACGCCCTGTGCAACTGGGTCCTGGACTTCCTGATGGGCCGGCCCCCAGGTGTTGAAGGTAGGAAACAACACCTCCACTTCGCTGATCCTCAACTCTTGGGCCCCACAAGGATGTGTGCTCAGCCCTCTCCTGTACTCCCTGTTCACCCATGACTGCGTGGCCACACCCCTCCAACTCAATCATCAAGTGTGCAGACGAGACAAACGGTTGTAGGCCTGATTGCCAACAATGACGAGACAGCCTACAGGGAGGAGGTGAGGGCCCTGGGAGTGTGGTGCCAAGAAAATAACCTCTCACCCAGCATCAACAAAACAAAGGAGTAGTTCAGGAAACAGCAGGGTGCACGCCCCTATCCACTTTTAGGGGACCGCACATCACTGACGATCTGAAATGGTCCACCCACATGTAACAGTTTAGCTTCCGTCCCCTCGCCCGATCCGGGCTCCCTCTGCACACATCAACAACAGTCACCCACGAAGCATCTTTACCATCGCTCCACAAAAGCCGTGGCCCTTGCAGAGCAAGGGGAACAACTACTTCGGATCTCAGAGTGAGTGACATCACCTGATTGAAACGCTATTAGTGCGCACCACCGCTAACTAGCTAGCCATTTCACATCGGTTATATTCACCCCCCTTTTTGACCTCCTCCTTTTCCACAGCAACCAGTGATCCGGGTCAACAGCATCAATGTAACAGTTTAGCTTTTGTCCGTCGCCCTGACCCGGGCTCGGACCAGGGACCCTCTGCACACATCAACAACTGACACCCACGAAGCATCGTTACCCATCGCTCCACAAAAGCCGCGGCCCTTGCAGAGCAAGGGGAACAACTACTTCAGGTCTCAGAGCGAGTGACGTCACCCTATTGAAACGCTATTAGCGCGCACCACCGCTAACTAGCTAGCCATTTCACATCGGTTACACACACAGACAGTGTGGTGAAGAAGGCTCAACAGCGACTCTTCAACCTCAGGAGGCTGAAGAAATTTGTCTTGGCACCTAAAACCCTCACAAACTTTTACAGATGCACAATTGAGAGCATCCTATTGGGCTGTATCACCGCCTGGTACGGCAACTGCACCGCCTGCAACCGCAGGGCTCTCCAGAGAGTGGTGCGGTCTGCCCAAAGCACCACCGGAGGCAAACTACCTGCCCTCCAGGACACCTACAGCACCCGATGTCACAGGAAGGCCAAAAAGATCATCAAGGAGAACAACCACTCGAGCACCTGCCTGTTCACCCCGCTATCATCCAGAAGGCGAGGTCAGTACAGATGCATCAAAGCAGGGGCCGAGAGACTAAAAAACAGCTTCTATCTCAAGGCCATCAGACTGTTAAATAACCATCACTAGCACATTAGAGGCTGCTGCCCATAGACTTGAAATCACTGGCCACTTAAATGGAACACTAGTCACTTTAATAATGTTTACATATTTTGCATTACTCATCTCATCTGTATATACTGTATTCCATCCTATTCTACTGTATGTTAGTCTATGCCACTGACATTGCTCGTCCAAATATTTATATATTCTTAATTCCTTTACTTTATATCTGTTTGTATTGTTGTTCAATTGTTAGATATTACTGCACTGTTGGATCTAGAAACAAGCATTTCACTACACCTGCAATAACATCTGCTAAACACGTGTATGTGAAAAATAACATTATAACATATTTATTAATTTAGCCAAAAAGTGTAATAATAGGCATACAATATGCCTACACTACAATACAATAACAGCAATGGTAAAACAACTTAGAAATAAGATTAATTTTCATACATATAGGCCTACCAACCATTATTTATTATGTAGCCTTTATTGCACAACTCCACAATGGGATCATACTGTAGGATTCAATACTGTACATTGCCATTGTAATATTAAATAGATTATTGAATCACTGCAAGCATACTCTTGTACTGGTCTCAGAGCAAGAGGAGTGCTGATCTAGGATCAGTTTAGCCTTGTACTATGTACTAGGCGGGACCTGATCCCAGATCAGGTTGTGGTTGGCTGGTCCACTCTCCTGTCTCTACAGAACAGCTGCAGCAGTATACTTTGATAAGTCCTTGCCAAAAAAAAGTACATAATAGGATCCAAAGCTCCACTCAAACAGGTTAGTGCGGAAGTGACTCGGTTAGCTAGTGCCAGAGCCTCAATGGACACAGTTTCCATGTCGCTATGAGTGTGTCTCTCAATGTAGATGAAACGGTTCAAGTGATAGGGCACAAAAGCAACCAGGAAGTTCACCATGATGAGAATGATCATCCTGATGGCCTTGTCTCTGATCGAGCTTCCCTCCTGTTGCTCGATGCCCTTCAGTTTCAACAGGATTAATATATAGGATACCACTATAGTGACCAGAGGAATACTAAACGCCACCGTGGTTGACACCAGTGCATTGGGAGAAGTCTTTTCCAAGTACAGCTGGTTACACATGACCACGGTTGTGTTGTCAACCTGAATCATCGTTTGTTTTTTGGAGAATAGCAAGGGAGCCATAGACACGGTCACTGTGACCCACAGGATTACCACTACCACTCTAGCATATGAAGCCTTCCTCATTGACCGTGACCTGAGCGGTAGGACCAGGGCCAAGAGGCGGTCCAGGCTGATGCAGGTCATGAAGTAGAGACTGCAGTACATGTTGAGGTAGAAGAGAAACCCCACCAGGCGACAGGGGACCTCTCCAAAGGGCCAGTGGCTGTCTGAGAAGTGGTAGACCATCCGCATGGGCAAGATCAGCACGTAGGAGACATCTGCTATGGCCAGGTGCTTAAGAAAGAGCTTGGAGGGTGAGGTGTCAGCCTGACGACAGAACACCCACAATGCCAAGGTGTTGCCAGGCACGGCGACCACAAAGACCAGGATGTAAAAGCTTGCAAACAGGATGTTCTCATGGTGGGAACCTTTGGTGTAAAAGCCATGTCTCGCTTCCTCAGTGTAGTTCATCATTATTCGGTTGTCTCTTTGCCTAGAGGACGTAGCAAAGACACAAAGAGAAAAGAAGACACTATAGTCTACATGATAACAGCACAGGGTCTGAGATTGAGAGAGGGATCCCTGCAGTTGTACACAAAAAAACATTGGCTTCCTCAATGGTCCTTTGGAAAGGTTGGTGGTCCTACATGGAATCATACTGACCAAAATAACCCTTCAATGGTTCTTTGCAGTTAAAACAAATGGGGTTCTTTCCTGTTTTGGTTAAATGCAGGGTCAGCGGGCTCGTTTGAATATTTTGGGGCGTGAATTGAGCACAGCTTTTTTTTTTGTGCAACCATAAGTGAGTGTCATTCCATCAAATCTGTTGTTTTACGCTATTACATGTTGTATATGACCATGGCCAGTGATTGCATCTTGTGAAAGACTCACAAAATGTCCTTATGTCAATTGAGAACAGGTGACTAAGTCAGTAGGACTCAATTCTCTCAGGGACCAGAGCTAGCACACCTGTTTCACCTTGTTCATTAACACAATTATAAAACCTATGGAAATTTAACAATATGACTATTTAACCAGAATAAATAAAAACGTGTGGTTCTACAAAGAACATTAGAGATTGAGAAATGTTCTTTACATAACCATTATCCATAAAAGGTTCAGTAAAGAACCATAAAAAAATATTATATTTTGCACCAAAAAGGGTTGTAACCATAGTGGAACCCTTTTTTGGTGATATATGGAGCCTTTTTTAATGGTTCTATGTAGAACCGTATGAACATGTTTTTATAGAACCTTAAAAAAAAGGGTTTTAGTGTGTACTAGTGAGTTGTGAATGATTCTCTCGTTACACATAACTGTGGTTTCATTTGTGATGTCTACATTGTATCATATAACCCAAGCCTGTGTATCTCATATGGCACCCCATTGCAATGCAGTGCACTACTTCTAACCAGAAGCCTATGGGGAATAGGGTGCCATTTGGGACATAACTCAAGTGATTTTTTTTTTTGCATCAACAAGAGGTACATAGGAAATATAGCCTTCCTGTAGCAAATATAGCCTTCCTGTCACTCACACAGATCTAACCGTTTCAAAAACAGAACAGGGTGGTTATCTGTAGAGAACTAAATGAGAACTACGAGAGGAACTGATTCAAAATGGGGGTTATTTGAGCGATACGAGACATGTGCATTGTGTATGACAGAGATGACGTGCAATGTATGTGTAATACACACACACACAGTGTGTAATAACCCGTGTCTATTTTTGTACACAGCAGTACTGTGCGTCTCAGACAATTTCTCCTTGGGGACATTTAGAGTTAATCCTATCCTATCCTATTACGAGTGCTAGATAAATAAAAGTTCATTTCTCCAGGTGTACACAATTGACAAAAAGCCTTTTAGGTGAGAGTGGGGTAAAGTTGAGTCACCATTGTTTCTAGGAAACCATACACAAAAATGAATCATTTGAACCAAATATTTAGGGAGAGGTCATTATTTCCATATAGTCTGTGAATGAAGAAACCACATGGGAAAAGTTGTACGCAAGTTAGGTCCAATTTGAATCAGGTCATGTGCGGCTGCGCTCTGAATGGATGATTACTTGGGTGCTGCCAGCTGTAGGGAGGGTTAAAATAAACCCAACCCATGGAAATCTGTCACGGTACACAACCCTTCATTCCGTGACATACAATTTATTCCTATTATCTCAGTTTTGGAAGAGACTGTTTATGATTTTTTTAAATGATCCTGTTTACACTTTGTAGTCAAATTTGACACTAGAATACATGTTTCTGACTCATGTATTCTCCTTTTCAAAACAAGAAGTTGCTTTTTAGGGGCAACTGCTCTTTAACCGCATTTTAATGTCTGTTTGCAATGACCTTGTTTACAAAACAATTGACTATTTTAGGTTCTGACCGGGTAAGAGAGTTGAACTATGCTCATGAAGTATTTATAAGTTATCAAATGGGTAAATAAGTTATCAAATGGGTAAATATCATAATAACCGAGTTATAATCAAGTCCAAACTGGGATTGATCAACTGCAGGTCTCCCCTATAAACTTGAACTTTAAATCAACTTCACTTCAACTTTCATTTGAAATAGGACATTATTATACATGAATCCCATCATATTTAAATAGTAAAAAAAATCTACTTAAATAGTAAATAACCACTTATAATAATATACTTACCAGTAGGCCCTTTGCCTTCAAGGAGTAATGCTCATTATCAATTAATTACCGACACATTGCAGACTGAGGTAAGAGTAGTTCTGTTGTTCCTACTCTTAGAGATGTATTCGCAAAGGTTCATTTGCCTCTCCTCCTACACAGTTTTCACACCCTCAAAGCATTGGTCACGTTCCAGGCCAACTCCATTGCAGACATCGCATTTTGTGCCATTTCATCAACCGCAGTCAAGCATCCGATTGCTATATTGTGGGCGGCAGGGTAGCCTAGTGGTTAGAGCGTTGGACTAGTAACCGGAAGTTTGGAAGTTCAAACCCCCGAGCCGACAAGGTACAAATCTGTCGTTCTGCCCCTGAACAGGCACTGTTCCTAGGCCGTCATTGAAAATAAGAATTTGTTCTTAACTGACTTGCCTAGTTAAACATTTTTTTAAATATAAAATATGATGTTGTTAACTGATATGATGAACACTTATCCAGGCATTGTGCGATCTGGTGTGCACCTGCAACGCAGTCAGCCTGGAACGCTGCCATTATGTGGCCTGACCACTCACTGACACCTGTTCAAGTTAATGTAATGAAACAGTTCTGCCTGGTACATGGTCGGAACTGTGTACAGGCTTGAGAGCGAAACAGGAGAGAAACTAAAAGTGAGTAGAAACATCCTCAAATGCATTACAAGCATGCAGACCTTTTATTGTTTCTATTACAACACAATTATTCCTTTCTTTACCACATTGCTTTTTATGTAGTATGGTTTAAAGCTTTACAAAAAATTAGAGAGGAAACCAAAATATTTACAAAAATCTATCTGTGCAAACATGAATTCTTCTTTCCCTCTCCTAAAAGCATCTTAAAGGCATGCATACAAATCAACTTTGGTATGTCAACAAAACGACTAAAGTTCTGATTAGAAGCGTTTATGTACACGTGGCAGAACAGTTCACCGACGACTTGTGTGTTTTAGTACGGTATACATTTAGACATGAATAAACATGAACTTAAGAGACCTCCGGTAAAGCTGTGGAAGAGAAAGACTTGAGACATCACACCTCGGGTGTGCCGTAGAGTTGTCACTTGGTATGGTTACAGTAATACAGTCAGGAAATGTCATAACAACTTTGGCAAATAGGCACAATGACTACAGAAAGACAAACAAATATTTCATAAACCTCCTTAAAATCCTTTTTTTTTTTTTTCTCCTAAAAATAAATTGGCAGTGCATGATATTCTTAACAAAATAGAAGCCAATGCAGTTTCACTGTAAACGTCTTTATACATACGGTACAGTATGCATTCATAAAAGGCATTTACTAGGGTTATGCTGAATGTTGGGCAACATACGAAATAATGTAAGAGCAAAATATACTATGGTTATCCAGTCTCTGGTTTTCAAAAATAAAACACAATATTTCACATGGTCATAGTGATTGTACATCAACTTCATATATTTTTTTTCCCATTCTGAGATACTGTAAGAAAAATATATTTTCAATCCCGTTTTTAGTAGCGAATTGAGAAAGCGAGAGCTTCCACATAACCTACGAAGCAGTAAAACTATATCACTTTTGTTTTTCCTTTTTAAAACTATTTACTCAGTACTCTAATACGTCTTTTTAAAATCAGGGTTCAAGTTTAGCCAATGGGGGAAATGCAACTTAAAACGAAGTCAAAGCATCGGTGTGAGTATGCGTGTGTCAAATCAAATTGAAATATGAATGGTGGGGGGGGGGGGGGGGGGGGGGGGGGCATCAATTACGCTTGAACAATAAAGTACAAACCAATAAACAACAACAAAAACATGAATAACGAGATTGAGAAGTAACCCAAATGGGGCTACTGTATGGGAACTAAGTGGAGTCCTTGGCTGCTGTGGCGGTTGGGATGCAGGATTTGCCGGTGCTGCCGTTCTGGGGCCTGTAGCTGGTGAAGCTGGGGGTGTGTATGGTGCGGATGCTCTTCACACCCGGGCCCAACGGGGTGGGCGACAGAGGGGAGGGGGAGGAGGAGGAGGAGGAGGAAGAGGAGGGTGCTCGACCGTTTTGAGTCTGCGAGGAGAACGAAAGAGCTTTACCTGTGTGAGAGGGTGTGGGGAGTTTGAGGGAGGAACCGTTAGAGAGGGAGGGGATGTGGGAGAAGGTGGAGAGGGCCGAGCCAGGGTGGCGGGGGGCGTGAGGGGATGGGATGGAGGACTTGGTGGTGTGGGGGGAGGAAGAGGAGGAGGAAAGGGTAAGAGGGTTAGTAGCATCTGAGTTTGGAGCAGACTGGGAGGTGCTGCCTTTACCAGAGCTAGGGTAAAAAGCTGGGATTTTAGAGGTAGGTACAGTAGGGGAAGTCGTTTTATGATCCCCCCCCGCTCTTTTAGTGCTTCCGTTAGCCTGCAAACAGAGATGCCAGAACAAAGACTGGTTGTCAAAAAGGGAACGGGTGATTTAAGGTAACAAATGTAAAAAAAAAAATGCAAGACAACATTGACTTCACATAAGTTATAGACATGAAACAATCACACAAAACAAACCTATGACTACTAAGATTACTAAATGGACACACAAAACGGCTCAAACTAGCTACAGTCTCTATGTTTACTGGGTTACTTGAGGCACCGTAACGGAGAAACACACTATTCATTCAAAAATGGGAAAGAAAAGATGGAAAGGATGGAAGGAGGGATAAAGGGTTGGAGATAGGGGTGGGGGCATCTCTAGGTGCTGCCTGTGTGTTGGAGAGTGGTTGTCAAGCTTTCTGAGAAGTGGAGACAACAAAAAAAACAGAGATGCATCTTGGTCGGGGAGAAAAGGTAGAGCATGTTAGATAAAAAAAGGGGAGAGATTTATTTGAGGGTGGAAAACATACATGTGCATATCGGGAGCAGGAGGGGCGAATATCTGCATTGACTGCTAGTACCAAGGAAGAGAGCTGGGTGGTAGAGGAGCATCAAGAGAAGGGAGGAAGGTGTAGCTTGGTGGAACCAGCCCTATCGTTGCGTTCACCATTCTGTTGAAGTTAAATATAAATGGTGAACGCAGAGATCCGGCTGGTTCCACCAGGGTCGGAGGGAGGGATATTAAAGTGTTCCTTTAGTAACTGTGCATTGTGAAACGAAAGGAGCGTATCGGGTAGGCTGCTTGGGTTTAGTAGAGGTGCATTGAGGGTAGGAGGGAGCGTGGCTCATCGGAAGTATCAGTTTAGTAAAGCATCCTGGGGTTGGTTGGCAAACACTGTTTAGGAACTCGGCTGTGATGGAAACGGGATGGGATGGGGAACTCAGTCAATGACAGGGTATATCTGTCTTTGTCTTTCTCTTTACATTTTTTTTTCATGTCACCAACACAGCAAAAGCCGCCATGAGCAGTGTGGACCATGCACGAGCATACAGTACGATGATGTTATGGGGGTAACAGTCAAAGAGTCAAACATGCCTTTCAGTCAGAGTAGATCAAGAGAAAACATCAACAGAAGCCAGAATGGCCACCTCAATCCCATTTAAACGAAACACTTAATCTCACAGCTTTGGTTGTTTAAATATCCCCCCCCCCCCCCCCCCCCCTTTAGCACAGGCCTCTCGTCTTCTATGTCCTGTGTTCACTATACAGGTGTGTTCCCTCTAGTCCCTGTGGTCTCTGGTAAAGCCCTATAGTAAAACTACCTGTCGAAACTGCCTCTGAGTGCTGTCCTGTAGCTTTTGCTGTTTTCCTGCTTTGTCAGTAGTAGTCCCTGGCGACTGCCTGGACTTCGCAGACAGGGGCACTGGCATCCGACTAGTAGGGGAAGCGACACTGGTTGCGTTCTGCAAGAGGATCCAAACGAAACAAAACAAGAAAGAAAAGAAAAGAAAGAAAAAAAGAAAAAAACAGAACACCATATTGGAGGTATGAGAAACTGTTATAAACAAGGCACTGACAGGTCAGAAAACTGTTCATTCAAGATTACCCTCACAGTTAACCTTAATAACACCGGTAAGAGCACATGCACCCCCTGTACCGTAGTAGCCTATACCAAAACGTATAACCCTACAGTTCATGCAGTCCAAGAACAACCGCTTCAAGAAACCAAAAAAGACAGTGTAATCAACATTGAGTGTCATTGTGTGATTAAGAGTCTACTACTGGCTGAAGCCCCGGTTAGAGTTTGAGCAGCCAATTGAAGGAGAGACATGAGAGACAGGAGGAGGGACCCATTGAAAATGCCACTCCCCAATCATGTTGGACCATGATCACACAGAGGGAGAAACCAACAGAGAAGGGCTCTGACATTTCCAAAACACCTGGGGTGTGAGTTAATAAGTGGTTGGTTGGTAAACCCAGTGGTTAGGATGGAGTGAAGGGAGGGAGGGACGACTAAAAAGAGGGCCCAAAGCCTCCCGATTGACAAGAGCTTAGAAAGAGACCTGTTGGCTGGTGACGGGGGTGACAGTGGCGGTGGGGATGACGGCTGGCCGGGGGAGGAGCTGAGGTTTGGTCTTCTTCCTCTGAGAGGAGGCCTTGCTGGGCTTGGGGACCTTGAGGAGTGAACTCTTGGAAGGGAGTGATAAGGACCTCTTCAGGCCTCCATTCTCCCCACTCAAGACACACCCAGCATGGGGCTCCACGCTGGCTGCACTCCTCACTGGTTTCTCCTGGGGGTGCGTTGCGGGGCCCATCTCACTGATGGTCGTCTCTAGCTGTTTGATGGTCTGCTCCAGGCTGTCCAGGGTCTTGTAGGTGCTCTTCCGGATCTTGTCCGTCCTGCCTTTGGAGTCCGAGTGCTCCCTCCTTACAACGGCTGCAGCTGGGGCCTTGGGCGTCTTGTTTGCTGGGGCAGCAGATGGTTTGGAGCGACTTTGGATCTCAAATCTCTTGGCCTCCTTGTGCTGTCGGACTGTGCCGTCCGACTCCTCCTCGTCCTCGTACACCACCACCTGCAGCGTCTTCTTGCCCGTCTTGGTGCCCGTGCGGATGGCCTGCGACAGAGCGGCCAGCTGCTTCTTGGGAAACTTGAACGTAAACTTCTTCTTCCCATCTGGCTTGCCATCACCGGACAGCTCGGCGAGCTCCGGAGTCGAGGAGGAAGAGCGCGACAAGCTACTACTGGAAGAGCTAAGAGCACTGCTGGGGGCCTTGACCTTTACCTGCAGTCCACCACTGCTCCTCTCTGTCTCCTCCGTCTCCTCGTCCTCCTCCTCGATGCGCTCTGCGGCCAGCATGCTCTCCAGCTCCTCCTCGCACTCGAACACCGTGGACAGGCGCTTGTAGGCCGAGCGGATGTCCATGGGCTGGTCGAAGATGATGATGACCGGCTTCTTGTTGTTGAAGCCATTGTCCTGTGACCCCGCCGAGCCGCCCGGGGTGGTGTTGGTCATCTCCCGTTTCCCAGGTCCCCCACACACGGTCACGGTCTGGATGCCCCGTTTGGCGTTGACCAGCTCCTGGTACTCCCCACAGGACAGGGCCTGGACCTTGCTGTTGGTGATCATGAAGGCAATGTTGTCTGGGGGCGGAGGGGCTTCCTCACCAGGGAGGTCAGGGCTCAGGCTGGCCTCCTCATCCACCTCCTCATACCAGTGTCTGGGCTGATCAGTGGCCTCACTAAGAGCCTTCTCTGGGGGAGACACCACTGCTTTAGGAGCCTCTCTTATGGTGGTTGGTGGAGGGTCTTCAGGCAATGCAGCGGGCAACACAACACTCTTACTGCGGGGAATGCTGGACTCCTGGACGATTGAGGAGACTGAGGTCTCTATCCTCTTGACTGTGCTTATCTGAAGCTTATTTACAGTGGTGGTCGCTGGGTTTTCCAGAACCCCTTTCACCACTCCTGGGCTGGTCTTCAATGACTCTGAGGTCACCACCTGTTTCGGAGACAGAGGGCTGGGGCCATTCAAGAACAGAGGCTTGGGAGATACAGGTGGCCCTAACTGCTGGGGTTTCGGTTGAGGCTGCTGGCTTGGGGAATTGTCATTAGCATTCACATTTGACACCTGTGAGGGGGATAGTGTTGGGTTGCCTCTGTGTTCCGGAGCCTCCTCCATTGCGGCCGGGGGTGGCAGCTGCTCTTTGGAGATCTGCCCAGTGACGTAGTATATGACCTGCATACGGCAAAGAAAGGAGGAGAGAATTTATATTAAAAACCACAACACTCCATGCTAAAAGCTAAAACCACAACACTCCATGCTAAAAGCTAAAACCACAACACTCCATGCTAAAAGCTAAAACCACAACACTATATACCACATGACAAACCTATCAATATGGGAACATACTGTATATCATGACATGTAAGGCATGCGAATGACTTTCATAAGGCCCATATCATATGCTGTAGAACCTGACATCTTGAAACATGTCAAGGCACGTTTGAAACGTTGTATGTCAAAAGACTATTCTTAGCTTAATAAATGCCCTGAGATTTTTTTACTATTAAGTTTTAGCGGTCAAAATAATGGTATTCGTACCCCTGGACTTTGACGAAGAGGGGTGGTGTTCCCGTTTTCATCCGCGTTGGGATGTTTATCCTCTCGAGTTTTCTCCGAGCTCTGCTAGGACAGTTTGTGAATTAAGGGACAGCATTATTGCGAAACTGCACTCTATGGGTGCACCGTATGGCGCAACTGCACTCTAAAGCCTGGTTTCCATTGACATTTCAATTCAAGGCAGGTCTTGAAGGTCTTGAATTTGGCCCTGATTTTAAAGTGCCAATTGAAACAAGGTTGAAGACACTGTGGATTGCATTGGTACACTCACACAGGTATTTACATCCACGGTCTTAACACTGCATTGGGCAACAACCCTCCTATAAGGCAACGTTTGAGTTGTTGTACTGTGGTATGTGTTTCAAGATCGAGAAGATAAGAAGTAGATCCTGAAACGTCAGCATGTTTCAGTCCCTTCAGTGTTTACAATGTGTTTGTTTACAAGTATTGTTAGATGCCTTATAGGATAACTCATGCAGGCACAAGTGAATGGTTATGGTATGTTATGGATATTGGGAGTTGGAATGGAATGTAGTTCATGGATAAGGGAATGGATTATGTAAAAAAAAAAACTTTTAAGGGACAATTTGGGATTCAAACAACAAAGTAGTCTATCCTAAAAGTCAAAAAAATGGATGTACCAATCCCAGATTGCCCCTTTTACTAATGAATTAGAGTTAACTAACTACTATTCTAATCTGGAGTATAGACCGACACTCATTCTATCCACAGACTAGCTAATGTTCAGTGTTGTATCATTTTTTTTATATATCCTCACTGTTGTTGGTGCTACAAGAATGTTTTTTCAATCATTCCCATGTTGGTGAGTGGAATACAATGTTGCATGACTGAAAATGCGTATGTGGGAATAACGTGACGAAATCCTGATTGCTGATGTGGGCGCCGAACATTGGGTTTTCAAGGACGACATCAAATCTGACCCACGGAATAACTGGATCTCTCATACAGCCCACGTACGATATCTCGTGTGGCGAGGTTTCGGAGCGAGGAACATAAGATCCAGTGTACCACCCAAATGGTACCCTGTAGTGCACTACTTTTCACCAAGGCAAACAGGGCTCTGGTCCAACGTAGTGCACTATATAGCCAATAGGGTGCCATACATCCACACTGTAGTTTACTGTGTGACTGTAATCTAATACACAGACTTTTCTCCTGTGGACAACAACCACAGTAGGCATATCCTTGGGTATTAAAATGAATGAGCAGATCAAGTTACAGTTCTATAGAGGTTTAGAGCAGTAGTAAGGGATTGTTCCCAAGAAATAAAGCAAGTAAAGAAAAAGGGTCAAAGGTCAAAGTGACCAAAAGTAAACCAAGTCTGCAAAAACAAGTCTGTCACCTAGGTGTGAAGTAATAAAACCTTGTTCTCCTCAATAGCCAATCCAACTCAAAGTAATTTCGTATAGCAAGTCTATAAGGGCAGTTATTCCAAAGAAAACGGACAAGACCATTCGACTACGTCTGGATTCAAGATAAAGGATTATTTTATTGGTTGGATCAGTCAAGGCAAACATAATGCAATCAAATACCAGTAGCAACAAGACCTCATTCATGTGTTGGATGCACACAAACTTTCCCAGACATTTTCTGCAGACTTAATCAGAGAAAAACAAGTCCAAACCATGAGTTTCATTGAAATCAAAAAGGGAGAAAGAGAACAAGTCAGAAACAGAAGGGATTTTGGGTAGTGGAGTTGTTACAGTACAGATCTCTTGGCTGAGGCAGAAGCAGGGAAGTGTGAAAGGCACAGAGAAGGTTAAGGCAATCGTTAGTTGGCGTCAGGTAGTGGGCAGAAGCAGGCAGTTAGACGGACGGCTAAACGGCGCCACATCCTTTACCTTTTTCTCTTTGAGGGGCAATAAGGCCCCAGGTCTTAGCTCTCTGATCTGGGGCTCAATTCGGGCAGGATGTGTCTCTAGCACACTACTTTTCACCCCTACATCCTTAACTGTGCACTTCTGGAACACCTGGGGATTGAAGATAGGTCAGGGGATTAGGGTTTAGGGCCCTGAGGTCTAGAGCCTACCTATGCTTTGCCTACCATATGTGAGATGATAGTCTTTTAGAAACACCTACGGTACCAGGCAGTGAAGTGGAGAACATTCTTCTGCTTGGTGCCGGTCTGATACTACTCGGATACTATTAACCTAGTGCTGTGGTTACCGAATGGTTAAACTATCTAAGGGGAAGACCATGGTTAATTCTGCTTTGTAAATGACTGTGTCCATCCTCTGCCAAGTGAAGGTAACCCAGCCACCACAAAAAGAAGAGACAAGAGGACCCACTCCCACAGTCAAGGAGAGATACAGCACATTCAACCTCCTCACAACCATCATCAGTGTGTATGTGGATGTGTTTTCCGGTGGTTCTATGTGATCATTATTGCATATTATAAACTGTGTGGTTCGCACCCTGAATGCTGATTGGCTCCCAGCCATGGTATATCAGACCGTATACCACGGGTACGACGAAACATGTATTTTTACTGTTCTAGTTACTTTGGTAACTAGTTTATAATCGCAATAAGGCACCTCGGGGGGGTTTGTGATATATGGCCAATATACCACGGCTAAGGGTTGTGTCCAGGCACCCCACGTTGCGTCGGGCATTATTGCTTAAGTATGACGTATGTGTGTGTGTGGCGGTAAATGTACAGCAGCTGTTGGATGTACGGTGTGTTTCTCACCTGGAGCTCTGCCATAATTTTGTCTCCCTCGTCCTCCTCCTCCTCGTGGTTGGCTGAGGCAGCAATGGGGGGAGGGGTGGAGGGCTTGGGCTTGGTCTCCGGCGGGACCTTGCTGGGTTTGGACTGGCTAGCTGGGGCTTGTGGTGGGACCTCAGCCTCATCTTCCTCCTGGGCGGACGGGAATTATTTTTAATGTGACTCGAATACTAGCATCAATACTATTTACCACAAGAGTGCAACATGGGCCATTCCAATATCAATTATAAGGTTCTCAGATTGCGTGATTAACTGTCCTTAGACTTCATCCCCTCTCCCCATGTTGTTTACGGTCAGGTCTGACCCACCCAAGTAGAAACGATGTCTACGGTTTGCCATTTGCTCTGGTCCAGGGCGTTATGTGCGTCTTGCTGACGCTGAAGGCTCAGTGTCAGCAAGCCGAGTGTAACCCCCTGGATCAGAGCTAGTTGACCGCAAGACTACCCTGCAGCCTAACTACACGGCAGACTGACCTGTCCCGAGGCAGACTCCTTCCTGCTGGTGTAAACCACCTCACCAGACCGTGTGGTGGTCATTCCAGAGCTGGAGGTGGGGAAGGTCTTTCTGGGTGGTGGAGGGGGAGGGGACTTGATGGCCTTCTCCGAGCTGACTTTGCCCACTTTGTCTGCAGCAGTGGTAGGCTTGGTGGTGGCGGGTTTCTCTAGCACGGACTTGGGGAGTTTCTCAGGACCAGCAGGCTTGGCTATGGCTGGTTTCTCTGAGCTGAGCTGAGTCCCTTCTGTAATAAACAAACACACACATAAGGTCAACAATGAGGGATACCTGACAACTACAAAGGGTAATTTTCCTGAAGAAAAATGGTTTACTTGCTTCAAAAAACCTGTCCAAAATATAAAAAAATTGTAGTAGTGGAATATAGTAGGAGCTAAAGCTGTATAAAAGACCCTTGCCTGGGGTTGGCTCCTCCAGGGCAGCAGAGGGTGCTGTAGAGGCATCCCCCTCACTCGGCACATCCAGACTGGGAATGCCCTTCATCATGTTGGCCTGGGCCTCATTTAGGATCCTCTCAAACTCCCTCCCATTGTACTGGCCCATGTTCTGCCTCCGTTCTTCCCACTCCTTCTCTGCCACCTGTGGAGGGAGGGAGAGGGGAGGAGGGGGGTGATTGAGAGAGAGAGAGAGAAAGAGAGAGAGAGAGAGAGAGAGAGAGAGGGGAGGGAGGGATTGAGAGAGAGTGAGGGGGGAGAGAGAGAGGAGAGAGGAGACAGCAGTGGAGGGAAGATAAATAATAACCCATAGGGGAAATGATTTATCATAGACTGAGGACTGAAGTGCAGTATGACGTCCATAGGGCTTATTACCTCTATAGACATGGCCCTGTTTTTGCTCTTGGTGTGAATCTCCTCGATTAAGAGGTTCCCTGTCCCGCTGCTGCCGTTATTGACCGGAGCCTGGGTCGCCAGCTCTAGGTGGGCAGCAGGGGTTTTCTTCTGCTGGGCCGGGCTTCCCCCTTGGCTGGAGGGGTTGGAGTTTGAGGCCGAGGCGGTGCCAGTGGAACCCTTGGCTGAGCTGGGGGAGTCCCGGCCCTGGCTGTGGGTGGGGGTCGTGGGTGGGCTGGGCTGGACCAGCAGGGCTGCAGACTGCTGGGACTGCTGCATGTGGACCGGAGCACTCTGGACGTGGTGGATGACCATGGGGGAGGAGGGCATGACCACCTCAGACCTGATGGAGGAGCTCTGGGGCTCGGGCAGGGCCGAGGGGGAAGCTGGAGGCTCCACTGGGGGGTCGGAGTCCACGGTGGTGGTGGTGACTGGGCTGCTCTCTGATGGGGTTGGTTTCACTGAGGCACACATAGCAGGGTCAGATCCCTTCAGCAGACCCTCTGTAGCACATCTGTAGGGCGTAGAGGGCAGCATACTTACTATTAGACTTATAAAATTCAGGTTACTTTACCTAAATTAAATTCTGGTTGGAGGATTCTATATTTTGTGCTTATTCCCTCCTGGAATATTCCAACCAGGATATCTGAAAATATACCCCCCCCCCCCCCCCCAAAAAAAAAAGTTAAGTAAACTGACCACAAGCAGCCAGACACTGGTTAATCTAAACTGTATCCCACTAAGGTTAAGGTTAAACACATACTGTAGCTATAAGGACATATGTCATGCTCCCATGAAAGCATGCTTCAAATCTCCTAACCTCCTAACCTTAGTGGGATACAGAACTTTGGAATTTGAAAGAACTACTGCACCATCCAAGCTTCTTTAGCCTGAAAACACAAAAAACCTCCCCAAGTGAATTTGGCCCAAACCCAGCATCAAAGTGAGTGTAATCATCTCTGAAGTGCGGGGAGAAAAATGCACCGACGGGACGAGGTAATGTAGATTAGTTTGGCTGCGTTGTGTGGTGCACCCTTGGAAAAAGTGTTGACGACCCACAGAGCAGAATGTCTCTGACAGATGTTTATATGGAAATGGAATGCCGCAGGGAGCCGTGTTGCGCCCAAATTAATTAACTTATCGGTTCAATGGAGAGCTAAATTAAGATGGACGCCACCTCTGTCCATTCCGCATGACCCATCGGATGGGATCAGAGCCAACTCCTCGCCAGCATAATCAACTGTTAGTGTCCCTTACACTATAGTCATGCTCCCCACTGTCTGACTTCTCTGGAAGCTTCTGTTTTCCATCCACTCTCAATGTCTCTCTTTTAACCTCTCACTCCCTCGATTTCCCCCATTCTCATCGACGGGGCTGTAGTGGAGCAGGTTGAGAGCTTCAAGTTCCTTGGCGTCCACATCACCAACAATCTAACATGGTCCAAGCATACCAAGACAGTAGTGAAGAGAGCACGACAAAACCTATTCCCCATCATGAGACTGAAAAGATTTGGCATGGGTTCTCAGATCCTCAAAAGGTTTTACAGCTGCACCATCGAGAGGGTAGTGTGTACGGCCCAGTACATCACAGTACACCACCGGGGCTAAGCTTCCTACCACCCAGGACCTCTATACCAGGCGGTGTCAGAATTGTTTTTGTCAAAGACTCCAGCCACTTGTTATGTTCATGTTTTAAGTATCCCTTTACACTGCTGCTACTCTCTGTTATTATCTATGCATCGTCACTAATAACTCTACCTACATGTACATATTACCTCGACATCGGTGCCCCCGCACAATGACATTGACTCTGAACCGGTACAACCTGTATATAGCCCCACTATTGTTAATTACTACTGCTCTTTAATGATTTGTTATTCTTATCTCCTACTTTAAAAAATATATTTTTTCTTAAAACTTTAAGGGCTTGTATAAGTAAGCATTTCACCTGTTGTATTCGGTGCAAATTTGATTTGAAATTTGATTTGAATCTCTACCCTTCTTTTGAAGTGGGCACTTGTACACTCCCTCTCATGGATTTAAAAAGAATGGACTGGTATGAGGAATATGGTGAAGAGAACCCCCAGCCGCGCTTGCAACAATAAAATGCTTTTAAATGCATGAGGGGGAGTGAACAAGTGCACACTCCCGGTCCCTCCCTGGTTCATGTACCTCCTCAGGCTACTGAGTGTCTCTGTGAGGCTCTTGACTCGCTTCAGCATGCTGTCCAGTTTGTGGGGCTCCTCCTTGAGGAACTTCACAGCCTCCACCTCCACCCTCAGCACCGCACGCATCCTGGTCTGCAGTGCCGGAAACTCCCCTGAGAAAACACACAGGAAGTACCATGTTTCAGATTTATATTTTCTATTAACTTCACCAGCCATCATTGTAGGACAACTTTATTAGTGTGCTGCGTCAGCAGAACTCTACTGTTATTCAACATACCGTTTTCAAGCTTATTCTCTTTTTGGACACAAAAACACATTTAAAAAAAAAAAAAAGTGTATTTTTCCAGTTGTAGCATTATGTTACCCAAATGTTATTATACTGAACAAAAATATAAATGAAACATCTTTGTGGCATAGTGGTGTGTGACAAAACGGCACATTTTAGAGTGGTCTTTTATTGTCCCCAGCACAAGGTGCACCTGTGTAATGATCATGCTGTTTAATCAGCTTCTTGATATGCCACACCTGTCACGTGGGGGGATTATCTTGACAAAGGCTAAACTTCACTAACAGCGATGTGGGACCCACACTTTACATGTTGCATTTAGATTTTTGTTCAGTATAAATTAATAAATTATATTATCGGACTTCTCCCCTGTAACTGAAAACCCAGCACACAGAAACCTATGTAATCCATGGCAACGTATATAATCTAAGGTACTGTATGGGTCTTAAAAGTAGGCTATACTGTACTGCTGTCTTACCTTTGAGTCCTGCCAGAGATTCTCCCACTCTCCTGAGGCTAACGGCCCCCTCCTCCACATGTTTCAGTGTCACAGCTCTGTGAGGCCCCGCCGGGCCGGTCTCCCTCTTCAGAGTATCCACATACAGCTCCAGCTCCCTACACACACAGACAGAGAGGACATTCAAAACCACCAGCTCACCTCCATTCATAATTGGCTTCATTTTTATCACTCCTCACCTCTCCACCATGCTAACTGATGCGTGGTGAGGTTTGTGCCATAAATGGTTGCCACACATTGGTGGTGGATGAAGTGGGTTTCCCTCTAACTAAGCTCTACATAAATCCATTCAAACATTTTCATAATTTCATCTCCATTGATACCAAATGAGATACGGAGGCACCGTCAAATCCCTGACGTACTAGAGATGCTAAGAGATCAGACTTGAGAAGTGTCACCTGAAACACTGCCTCCATTTCGACACTAGGGGGCAGACAATACTCATTTAAATCTTATGGGCACAGAGGGAGCTCCAGTTTGAGGTAACTGAATGACAAGTGAAAAGACAAGAGGGCATAAAAAAAAGATATAGATCAAATCAAACAATGTTGTATTTAAAAAATGTAATACATATTTTTTTTTAAAGAACATCTGGGCGGTAGGAAAGTTAGCCCTCCAACCTTAATAGCTAAAGTTGCCTTTAGTCAGACCACGCTGCACCTCCTCTATGTGAGTCCGCCCCGACTGGATCGGGTTACTTGCCAAAACCTCAACTGTGTTCACATGGAAACTGGGGTTTATTCGTGCGACCACTTCCTTACATAGGATCCTATCCGCTTGATACACTGTATCCATGGGATCCTGAGAAGTCAACTCCAAGGGGAAATGTGCTGGGCGGATGACAACAACGTGTGCTATTCTGAACTGCATGAAGAATCAACTAAATGGTGATTCTTTTTTTTTGTGTGTGACCAACTTCCCTTGAGAACCGTAAACTTTTTGTAAAGTTGCTCTCAATAGGGAGTGAAAAGACAATAACTACTGACGTCGCAGCCCTCTTATGTCAAGGCCTCTTGATGATGACTATGGAAAAGTTCAACTGAAGAGCTGACAGGGACAAAACTGCTCTTTCTTCTTAAAAGAGCTATACGGGACTTCAGAAAGTAGAAAGTGAGTCTATAAAGTGTCGCATCATTAAAATACACTTCTAAAGATAGCTTGACAAACACTTGTGATGTCCCAGGGATCATCTATTTGAGGAGGCTTCATGGGCACTCAACTCTCTCTCATCTTTCTCTATTGCTCAAGGGCAGTAGGATCACTGGCTTAGTGCTGACAGCTGGCTCAGATCTAGCCTCTTTGACGGGCTTATGATGACTGGTAAACGGAACTGACTGGAAATAAATAGGAGTGACCAGGGACAGACTGGGACCTCCACACAACACACACACAAAATTGGTCCCCAAACAGGAAAATGTTTTTTTTTCCCTCGAGGCCCCCATTATTAGCCAAACTATGATCATTCTGTACAAAAGCCCCACTTAAGAACAACCCACTGTGCTAAAGATTGACCAGCCCATCCGGGCATTTGCCCCGATCTTCCCTACGACCAGTCCGTTTCTGGAGTTATTTAATCAAGCCTAGGATTGGAAATGCAGGAAATGCATGTGCTTACAACGATGGAATATCCTGTATCCTACTGACATTTGTGAAAGAATTACGCAATACACGACATCTTCATTTGACCTTCCTTTGACATCCTCCACGTTAGCAATATCCTCATGTTATGTACCCTTGGATTGCCGCAGTAGTTGTAACAGTGATAAACCTTGGTCGTTTGTCGCCTCACTTCCTCTCAGAGTATTTTTAGAACCCTCAGCAGACACTCTCCCAGGTTGTATTAAATTGCGTTCCTATCCGGAGGAGAAGGCTCCGGCTTTTCACACCACATTCCCTGTCACGCACGCAGCGCTTCAGCCAAACAGAGCTCATTAACGAGCCATATCTAAAACACTACAGCAGGCCTTTGCTGAGCAAGACCTGGCACTGCGCCAAGGCAAACACAGCTGAATCCAGCGCCCTGCGCCTGTCTGATTAACCCTGAAAAACCAACGTTCAGGAAATGCTCCTATCGTGATGTTTATCGGGGCATATGTTTACCGCTTTCTACTCAGGCAGTGCTATGACCTTGCCTGTTAAATATCAGAATTAAAAGGATTCAATTACCGTTCCCGATTGGCAAACCGTGACGAGTGAATTAAATTGAGAGTATGCTGTGAATAATTGCCTGCCCAGGCTGCCTGGTCCTATACTTCAGTGATTTCTGGGCTTGAATGAGAGACAGACATGGCCTGCCGGTGCCTGTGAGCTATGTTTGGAAGGTGTGTACTTGTAGTTAGTCAGTAACACACACTCACTCTTACCCTAGTTGGTTGAACACCCTCTCCTCCAAGCCCAGGTACTTGTGTCTGTCCTCCTCCACCAGGACTCTCTGTCTTTGGACCGGGTCCTCCAGACGTCTCATGGCCTCCGCCAGTTTCAAACTGATATCCTGCTCAGCCCGCTTCAGCTGCACCCGCAGAGCCTCCTGGTTCTGGAGCTAGGTAACACACACATACACACACGCTGAGTTTTGTGTTTCTTAGCCAATTCAGATAGAGGGGGTTGAAAATGAGCTGATAGACAGTAGTTGAATAAATGAGAAGCAACAATTGACAGCTGATATCAAATTGATAACCAATAAGAGTAGATAGGGGCTCCCCGGGTGATGTTCACCCTCGGTACAGATCTAGGATCAGCTTTCCCTCCCCCAATCCTAACCTTAACCATAAGTGGGGAAAATGCTAAACTTACCCAAGATCAGCATCTAGGGGAAACATAATCCTACTCCTAGATACAGCATTGGTGGCGTTACCTGCAGCTGTCTCATCTGATGGAGCTGCAGCCGAAGGTCCGAGACATTCTTCTTGCACTGGAGCAGGTTGGTCTGGAAGGGGGTGGGGCCTGGGAGTATGGGGGTGGAGCCACTCTCAGAGGGGGGTGTGGCACTTTTGGGTGCCAGGACAGGGGAACCTCCTGAATAAGATCAAATCAAATAGCCACATTTAAAACCACTATAAGCTAGTCAGTTCCTCACTTGTGATAACAAAACTGGAAAGAAAATATAGATTTGGACAGAGGGCTCACTTGCCACAAACATGCTTTATCTAGCTGTATAAAAACTGATTTAGAACAATACATTTTTCTTTAAATGGGAAAACATATTAATCCATAGCATTTAATTATTCATATTGTAGCCTATGCTGTAGAGGTTCATTCACAAGTACATAAATCCCTTTCACAATGTGATGGAAACCCTACAGATTTTGGAGGAAGCACACAATACATAGCTCCCTTATTTACTGCAAATGAAATACCCCGCAGTCAAAAGTACACGTAAAAAAGTCCAACGTCTCCTCTGAGATTGAATGGGTGGTGTAATGCATGAATGTCCCCCCCCCCCCCCCCCCCTCCTTTTCACGTACGGCCTTGTATCTGTGTGCGTCCCAAATACTACCCTATTCCCTATTTGGTGCACTACTTATGGACCGAGGCCCATAGAGAAGGTGGCAATACAAAGTGGTGCACTCTATAGGCAATAGGGTGCCATTTGAGATGCAACCTCCGTGAGGGCATTGGCCTGGCCACAGCCCAGCGCTCGCTTCACTCGCCTCGCTTCACTCGCCTCGCTCATTTCCAAACACATTCTCCACAGCTGTGTTGGTTCCTGATTTAATATTCCTAATGTTAAGTAATGAGGGCCTGTGCTTCCCTAGGCGTCTCCCCCGCTGCCCAGAGGAGCACACGGGTACTTACATTGGCAGTGCTGACTGAAATAGACTTGCCGACCGCCAACCTCACCATGACTGCATCCCAAATGGCACCCTATTCCCTATGCAGTGCACTGCTTTTGACCAGGCCCCATCAAACTCTGGCCAAAAGTAATGTACTGTATAGGGAGCAATTTGGGATGCAAATCATTGTGAGAAATAAGAGACAGGAGACGGGTTTGTCTGCTGTCGAAAACAACCACCAGACATAATGTCCTCTGGCTTTGTAGACTGACGACAGAATGACTCTTGACAAGCCATGCCAACTGCAGTCTGTATTGACAGTAACTGAAGTTGAATTCAATTACACTGTTTCTCCCATTCAGAATGAAGTAGTATGACCTATGACCTTTGAAACCTGACCCTAAGGTTGAGTTCTGTCTCTGGGGCGCTTGTTGTCAACAGGTGGGAGTGGCACAGTGTCACTAAGCCACTCAAGTCCCTTAGCGGAAGAGAACAAGTCCCTGCAAAGTGTTAGAACAATGAGAGAGGAGAATGTTCTGAGTGAATGAGAGAGAGCGAGAGCGAAAGAGCGAGCAAGAGAGCACTCCTTCCACACAGAGTAAGGTCTTCTGCGTCCCAAATGTTACCCTATTCCCTATATAGTGCAGTACTTCTGACAGGGGCCCATCAAAAGTAGTGCACTATAATGGGAACTTGGTGCCAATTGGGACACAACCATGGTAGAGCCCTGCAGTGGGGCTAGAGAACACAGTGCTATTGTCACTTTGTAATCCCCCTCCAACATTCACCACATAGTCCTCTCATAGTGAATGACAGCTGCACAGACCTGAAGTGCAGGTTCGGATGAAGGCTGCTCATGTGTGTCACACTGTCAGTTTCCCAGATGGCACCCTTTTATATGGTCAAAAATAGTGCCCCATACAGGGAATATGGTGCCATTTAGGATTCCTCCACTGTTTGGAGACCGAGAGGATGCTCTTGTGATGGGGACAGCTTATGAAGTAACAACAAGGAAATATTTGAGGAATCAGAATTATGGTCAATTATGGTTATTATGGTTATTATAGTCAATTCTTCATGTTCTGTATATCATGAATGGGAACAATACGCAAAGGGAAACCTGTAAGAAGAAGAAACCCAAAGATGTGAAGAGTTGCTTTGGCAGCAGCCTCATAAATACCGCTCGGTTTTCATCCCTCGAGATTGCATTTCTTTTATCGAACTCTCATCCACCCTGACCGCTAGCTAGACCAGATTGAATCGTCTTGGTGGGATCGAGAAATAATACATCTCTCTTGTTTTAACTAATGCTTTCAGCAGCACATATTCAGTTAGTAGCTTTTTTTGCCTAGAGTGTATGACGAGAGAGGATTTGAAGGGAATATGAGTCGGCGAAGAGCAAAGACGCCTGTCTGACTGACTGGGTGTTTTAGTGGGGCAGTAGGGGAGAGCATATGGCAGGTTGTGTTGGGTGACATTACGAGACTTGTCTATGCAATGCATCCTGGGGGAAAACTTGAGGGATATGCAACAGAGAACTGTACCTCTAAGTAGATCATGGGTTGCGTCCCAACTGGAACCCTATTCCCTACATAGTACACAACTTCGCGTCCCAACTGGAACCCTACTCCCTATATAGTACACTACTTTGCGTCCCAACTGGAACCCTATTCCCTATATAGTACACTACTTTTGGCCAGGGCCCATAGGGCTCTAGTCAAAAGTAGTGAACTATATAGGGAATATGGTGCAGTTTGGGACGCACACCATAATGTGATACATGCAGAAGGGTAATAATGGTCCTCCTGACCTGCACTGGGTGCACTATGAACCGGAGACGCTTGCCTTGATGTCTTCATGGGTCGTTCACTACGCACACAGAGAGGAAAAGAGACATTAATTATGTTGAATCACAATAGAAGACAATTAATGCAAAAGCCTGGGAACTGTCCTGGAGTTAGGGTTGACATATATTAGTAAAAGCATTGTAGACGTACAGACAGCCATACAGTATGGATGGACAGACTGACATAGACGGACAGGTTAACATGATGACTGTTAGGAGCAGTCTGTTCCCATAGTAAGCCATCCCATTTTCATTCCAATCATGGTGCCCACATTGAGATTGATGATTGGAAACTCAAGCAAACACAGTAGCACAAAGATCTCCACAGAGTAGGTTGAAATGCAAAGATAACTGCAGCCAGTCAATATCAGACCCCCTCGTCCACACTATTTCCCTTCGACAATGTTCTGTTTACCTAGGCTGGTAAAATCGAGAGCTAGTTTATCTGTTATTATCTTTGTCCACATTTGCTGGGGCAACCTGGGCTTATCTCTGAGAACTCAATGTCCCACGCTGCCTCCCTTCTTCATCTTCTTGCTTACCTGAGAGAATTGTTGGTGTCACTAGTGTTTGGGGACTTTAAAAGTGCATGCTGAACAAGACCAGTCAAGCTGGCAATCTGTTGCTCCATAGCCTTCATTCGCTTTCTGCAGGAAACATCAGAAAATCAAGCTTTTAACACCGGGGCTAACTAGGCGGTAAAGGTGGCATTTCTAATATTTAAGTTGGGAGTTACTTCCTAAATACTACCGGAATTGTTTTCATGCCAGACGTGTTTGCTTAGCGATCAAATTTGCGATATAACATTAAAACATAAGAGTGGGTCAAGTACAGGATTTGGAGAATATTTTCTATCTTAGAACATTTCTGAATATCTTAATGAATAATTTATTGATTTGTCAAGTAGATGGGGTTTCTGCTATGTAGACAACAGTTAAACACACTGTTAAAACAATAACTGTAAGTGTTCCAAGCTGTCAAACTACTATGCTAAGGCAGTGAATTCTCGATTCAGGCAGAGATAAACCATATATTCCAGCTAACATGGTCTAATAACATGTCTGCTTTGCCCTCCCGGAGTCTGCCTGGAATAGTCTAGAAAAACAAGTGGGCTAGCCTGAATTTCTAAAAACAAGACAAGGGCTGTCTAGTAGATTTAGCCCAGAGGTTGGAGATGAGTTGGACCTTAGGGCGCCACATTGTGGAATAAAACAAGAGACTGTGCCACTCGTGGCCGGTGCCTGGACGAGAGATTACGCCGGCAATGCGGAGAAAAGCAAAGACGGGTGAAGAAGGACCTTTATGCTTGGTGATTGCTTGGTGACCAGTGAGGCTTAGACATAGAGAAGCACTGTGTTTTCCCGTCACCACTTATCTAATGGCACAGGAGGAAGGGGAAAGGGGGGCGCTTAAAGGGGCTAGATGAGGACAAGAGAAATGATTGTGATCCCGACTGTACTGCCCAAATTTAATTTGCAAATAAATTCATTAAAAATCCTACAATGTGATTTTGTGGATTTTTTCTTCTCATTTTGTCTGTCATAGTTGAAGTGTACCTATGATGAAAATTACAGGCCTCTCTCATCTTTTTAAGTGAACTTGCACAATTGGTGGCTGACTAAATACTTTTTTGCCCCACTGTATGTGTCAACTCCCTTTGGTTCTTTCCTGAGGCATTATTGTTTCTGTTCTGTCATGTCTGTGCGTTGTTTGTGTTAATTGTTTTGTATTTAGTTGCATTTATTTATTAAAACAATCACTCCCTGAACTTGCTTCCCGACTCTCAGTGCATCATTACAAAATTCCACAAACGTTTAACAAGGTACACCTGTTAATTGAAATGCATTCCAGGTGACTACCTCGTGGTTGAGAGAATGCCACGAGTGTGCAAAGCTGTCATCGGGGCAAAGGGAGGCTAATTTGATGAATCTCAAATATAAAATATATTTTGATTTGTTTAACACTTTTTTGGTTACTTCATGATTCCATATGTGTTATTTCATAGTTTTGATGTCTGCACCATTACTCTACAATGGAGAACATTGTCAAAATAAAGAAAAACCCTTGAATGAGTAGGTGTGTCCAAACTTTTGACTGGTACTGTATATGGAATGCTCCTTGTGCATGTAAGTACAACTCATGCTTGAAGGCCACTCTGTAGTTATAAAGTAAATGACCTAAAATACCCTTTTTGTTTTATATGTAAAGTACCTTCACACTAAAACTCCTTTCCCCCTTTCTTTCCTATACGCCTGGGCCATTTAAAATGGGGAACGTAGGTGCTCTGCTCAAAAGTAGTGCACTATAAAGGGAACAGGGTGCCATTCGGTAGTCGTCATGGTGTTTGTACCGTGCAGGTGGTCCTTGTGATCTGTTCCCCTTGGTTTGGCTGTTTCAGAAAGCCCAGGTCTTATCCAACCAACCTGGTTCAATATTTTCTTTGGTTTTCCTGAGCGGTGCACACACAGACCCCTTGGCCCCCTCACTCTCCTATCCCTCCGGTCTAATGCATTCCAATGAAACCACATATGATTGTATGGCTAGAGTATGTCCCTCATGCCCTCTCCTGTGTTTGTGTGTTCTGTTCTTAGTGCAACCAGAACCAGCCTAGTTGAACTAGCCTCAGAAATGAATGTCGGAGGGCCGGTTTAGATCATCTACACGGGCTTGCAGACAGTGTGTTTTTAAAACAACAATACCACAAGATGACATGATAATATACAGTCTGAATATGGGGAGTGAGGCACTACTCAATTACTGCAGTGGCTTGGTTTAATCTGTCAACTATGGGGCACTGAGTACACCAACTCTCTTCAACTGGAATAAGCTACTCGTACAAATAGAGCTAGTCACACACACACCTAACTGGTGTAGCTGAAAGACACAATAAGACAAGACAATACATAACAATAACACACTGTTATAATAGCCCACTCTGCTAAATGTGATGACCTTGACAGGATGGGCCAGACACACAGTGTGTGTGTGTGTGTGTGGGGGTGAGTGTGAGAGAGACAGGGCAGACCACAATGTCTCTGCCCTGCAGTGGTGATGATGAGACACAATCTGAGCTGAGATGAACACAGAGCAGCCCGCGGTTACAGTTAGAACTGTGCAGGAATGCAGTGTTAGGTCATCCATGCTCCCATGCAGTATCATACCCTTTCACTGACCCCCACCCCACACTAGTCCACCTGTCCCGCCTCAGGTCCCCCGGGTTGGCTTACCGTGTCTGTGGGTCGTTGGCTGGAGGGATAGGGCCGTGACCCTGGAGGTCCAGCACAACTGGAGATGCCATGTTACTCCTGCTTTTGACCACTTCCTCCTTCCTGAAGGCCTGGCGAACAGGCGAGGAGCGCTCCAGGGGAATGCTGCCATGAGGAGGCGTGGCCCCATGGATGTCAATCATCCTCACTTCTGCCATCCTGTGGGGGGAGGGGGGTGGGGTCTTGGAGCCCAGCGTGGGCAGCTGGCTGTCTCCGTACTTCCTGGACTTCTGGCGGTAGAGTGAGGGTTGCTCCATGGCCTCGGTGGGGCTGGGCCCGCTGTAGGAGCCTGTGGAGCGGATGGAGGCGCGGTGGTAGCCAGCCAGGCTGCCGTGGTCCACCATGTCCCCAGGAGGAGGGTGCCCTCCATGGGCAGGGCCGTGGCCCATCCTCCCCTCGTGGAGAAGGTACGGGTCAGCGTAAAGCCCCTCTCCCCCTCTCACCAGGCTGTGACTCTTACCGCCCATGTCCTCATCAGGTTTGACGTCCCGCCTCTCCAGGATGGCGCTGGGGCAGGGTGACACGGAGCGCACGGGAGGTGTGGCATTAGATATGCGCTCCCGGGGCATAGTGGCACTGCAGGGTATGGACCCCGGGCGCGGGCCGAAGGGGATCCGGGAGGGTGAGGGGGGCACGGAGTGGGCCGTGGTTGGGGACAGGGAGCCCTGCATGGGGTGGTGTGGAGGGTGGCCCATAGGTGGGTGTCTGGGGGGGTGCTGCCCATCTCTGCTGGCATACATCATCTCTCTGTGCATCTGGAGGAAACCAAAATCATGTTATTACTACTTTACACATTAGTCTACCATGTTTACCAAACACAGTAGCGTGTCAATGGAGGGTGAAGTTGCGCCACTAATGGTTAAGGTTAGGAGTGGGGGAGGGGAAACTGATCCTAGAGCTGTACCTAGGGAAAACTTCACCTTGGCACATCAGTTGTCACAGCCCTCAGGTAGTCGGCCATGACACCTCCCGACACGCACCATGTCGGCATCCCAAATAAAACCCTATTTCCTATGTAGTGTACTACTTTTGACAAAGGCCCATAAGGCTCTGGTCAAAAGTAGTGCACTAAGTAGGGAATAGGGTGCCATTTGGGATGCACACCATTACTCTCTTAGGAAATAAGGCATGAGAAACCAGGTATTATCATGTGAATAACTCCCATCTGGGGCAGTGCTAAGGCTCAACGTGGAGCGTGTTATATTTACAATATCTGCAATATCCTCTGGCTCACTGTGTGGCCTTATCTGTCCCACTCTTATTTGTGGAGATATGCTCTGATGAAGGTCGACTGACCGAAATTTAAAAACATTTGCATCTGACTGGAAGTGTGCAGAGACTTTTTCCTGTTTCTCCAGTTCTGCCTTTTGCCTCCAGCACCTTTACAAATCAGCTCTGGGTGATAACATGAAACTACACATGTGATTTTCCACATGTGAAATCATGTTTTTCTTTCTGTAAGCACTGCATGTTGTAGAAAAACACTGCAACATTATCGCACAGGTCGGAAAGGCAGGCAGCTGTTGCAAACCAAACGCTAGCCTAGTAGCATTGGGAAATAATGTCTAGACACTATTGTCCAGGGGAGATTAAGTTTATAAATTGTCTGGCTGAGCTGTGGATAACTCAAAATGGGTTTGGTTGTGGCTCTATCATTTTTTAAAAAACCTTAAATGCATTATAAAATAATCACGTTACAATCATTTTAAAGCTTTTTAATGGAAATTCCAAAACCAAAAATAGTGGACATTCAATTGCCAAAACATAAAAAATATTTAATGGTCTGTCAGGTCAACATTGGGTAAATATATATGGAAAAATAGGAAATTACAATGAGATAATACAATATTTCAGTTGAGTATATTATATTTATTTAATTACTTTATTATTTTTCATTAAAAGTCATCTCTGCTCCAGGCAGTAGCAGTCAGCCAGCCAGACCATCTAACTTTACGCACTCCCCATAAGGTACTGTCTTTAGTCATCCTATATAGTCTGCCTAAGTATGCTGCAGAGTTGTTCCTCAAAGTAAATAAGGCATACTTTCACAAACGGTCTCTGTCCCTCTCGTCATTGTCTTACGTAGATTCCTCCCTCATGCGGTCTATGTGAATCTAACCTAACGTAGCAGGCGTATATGCACGTCTCCGCCCTAACAATGGAAGTCATTGTCCCAAAGGCGGGAAGGCAGACAGTAAATTTAGGTCCAAAATAAGCCCATATAAACACATTGGGTTTATTTTGGACAGATTTTGGCGAGATTTAAACCTCTCACTATGCTTGTTCCCCTCTGATCTGTCTCTGTCCGAGCCAGAAAACACAGGCGCAATGCATTGTGGTCATTGTAGTTAATTACCACGGTTCTGACCTGAACTAGGTTGAATATTTGCTTAATGAAAACTACAACTCCCTTCATTCCAGCGTCCCGCATAGTTGACTTGAATTCTCAAATCAACTATGCGCGTTGGGCACAACATTTTTTTTTTACTAAATGGAATTCAAGTAATTTAACCGACGTTTCTCAATTAGTTGTTTAATAACCCCCCCCAAAAAACAAATGTTGATTAATCGCTCAGCACTAGTTGACAGGCATTACCCAGGGATTGTTGTGAATAACTCCCTGCTCTCAACCAATCAGCATCCAGAATCCAAACAACCTGTTTTATAAATGGTTTTCAACCATATGTTTAGAGAAAAGAATATCTCATCAGCACATTCTCAGGGTGAGAAAAACAGTTGATCTTAAGTTCTGTTAAGGCCACAGGGATACTTTCCCCCCTATCAATATTTTACTAACATTTCACAGACACCCCACATAGACTATACCCCCAGGCTTCTAAAATAAGATTTTACATGAAAACAAGATTTTGGGATAAGATAAGGTTTTGGGATTTTGGCAGCATATTCCCATTTCTTTTAAACTAGGAGATTACTTTGAGTGTTTCTTTAAGGTTCATGCAAGCTTGTGAGCTCAATTGCCCCTGGTTGCTGATAACAGTGTGTCTTTAAAAACAGCCCACATGTGAAAACACTGAGAGAGAATGATTTCAACTATGTGCATACAGGCAGGAAAGAAGTAGCTGGTAAATTAACAACAGGTTCCGTTGTCTGGCACATTCTTTTTTAAACAGGCAGCTTGGCCTGCAATGACCACCCATGAAGGACCCCAGAGTACCTGTGGATTTTGAAACTAACGTCATTCAGCTACAGCGAAGTTAAAGGAAAGGCATGACTGAAGCAGCTCTCGGATTTATGGAGTTAAAAGTGGGCAGAGAGTATGTGTAGCTTTACACAGAGGAATGTACGGCTCAGCGTTGTGAGAGAGAGTTCATTTCTTCAGGATGCACGACTACTGCTGTGGTTTAGTGTCTCTGGTGGCCGGCCACCTGCTATGGAGGCAAATGAACAGTCTAACATCAATCCAATTATCTGATCTGAATCAACACAATGCTTCCACATACTTTACATACATACTTGTTATTTCCGTTACAGGAGCCCTGGGGTTACTGTACAGTCCTAATACATACACATGGCCAAAATGATGGCTTTCTTTGACTTGACTACTATTGTGATCTCTCTCTGCGTGTTTTGTTGTTCATACTTGAATAATCCACTCATCTCCCTGCTCTCTTTGATTAAACACTAAACCCACCATTCAGAGGATCTCATCTGGCGACTGTTTGAAGCCCCTACGTATGACCACCAAGAGTTCTCTCTGAAGTCAGACAGTTTAAATGTGCCTTTGCCAAGCTGGTAGTCATTGTATAAGAGAGAGAGAGAGAGAGAGAGAGAGAGAGAGAGAGAGATATTGCCCATGAACTGTCATCATAACAATGAATAGCCCTATTTGCTCACCCAAGGACTCCAGTGGAGACCAATAGAGATACACCATGTCTCACTAGTTCTCCATCAGAACTCTTTCATGTTCAGCCAATCCTGATTCCCGCGGGTGTGTATCTGGCCCGGTGCCGGACTCTAATAGCCTGGTGTAGTACCCATATGAAACTAGATTGAGCGGACTTTCTGAGACTCTCCCAGAACTGCTGTCCTTCTAATGAGAACCTTAAGGAGACAGTGGAAAGAAATACAGTAGATTGAGGTCTTTAAAAAGTCCACATGAGCCAAACTCAAACCAAATGTTCCCAATTTCACTGTTTGTTCGTCGTCATCTTCGGATGGGTTTTATATGTCTACTGACAAACCTGGAACTGCTGCCTTGTAAGGTCATGATATTGAAGACGCAAAGTGGTCTTGCAAGAGGGTGAAAGGAATTGCTTTCTTCAGGTACAATTGGCAAGCCACCACAGACTGCATAGAACAGCTGTGCTTGACCTCATACAACTACTTGGGGGTCTTTTCTTTGTTAGGGCGAAGTATGTAGTACTTTGTCCACCTTGGCAAAGAAAATAATAATCCTATTAAACCATCAGAGAAACCGTTTTAACATTGAGCATTTCCAAGAGAGGAGACGCGTGAAAACATTTGACATTTGACACCGAGGTGTTTGAACTCAGTAGCTTGCGCTTTCCACTAGTCTCCATTACACGTTGTTCCATAGTCTTCGAATAGAATATTCCCAGACAGATTTTTCTTGAACAATATACAAATATAGACGGTGTGTTTTCACTTATCAGCCAATGAGCGAGTTTGTCTTTGTTAGCTGCGGATCCAGCCCAGTCTTGAGTCTTTGTTCAGGCTTTTAGCTTTTGTCTCCTTTCACCTCTCACACAACACATCAGACGTCACACCCTCCCTATTATGCTGCTCATTGCTGTTCACTTCTAGAAAGAACCATTCAGTAAACACTTAATCATTTCTGGAACATTAAACATGATTTATGTATCTTATACAGTACACTGGATCTTTCTTAATGCAAGCTCGTTGATTAGCCTTGTGGAGAATGTTAGAATCTTAAGAATTCCCCTTCTAGATTTAGTTTTTGGTTTCTACAGATGTAACCTATGACTCATAACCTGAAGTGAACAATGGATCGTTTGTTACACCTAGAAGCAGGAAGGAGGATTAATTGTTTGAGGCTAGCAATGTGAAGATTATTACCCTTCTCGCCATGATGTTGTCATCTTCCTCAATGTCCAGCTATGAAGACATGAAAGTACTTGAAATGGAAAGGTGTCCTATTTTGGGGGGACTTCCTACTTGAGTTATTGAACTAGAAGGGATGGAGTTACCACCTATACAAGCGGCCCTTCTCATTGCCCAGCTCTGACCTATTATAGCGCACACCTAGGGACACTTTAATACCTACCCTGTATTCTGATAATGACACTAGATAGATTACCTTTCTGAGTCTGGTAAGAACATTACACGCAACAGAGGATTTTTTTTTGACTAGAATAAAATGGTGATGCCTATTTAATAGGCTACTTGACTGTCAGGAATATTTGACTTATGTACAGTGGAAGTGTTTTATTCCAGTCACCTCTTACAATTCCCTGATGTAAATGAAGCATCCTGTGTCTGGTCTGCATGGAAGCATACACTGTAACAGAAAACTGGAAATTATACAGTTATTTTTTGTATTATACTCCAGCATACTGTAAATGATGGTGCATTGTGGGAAGATGTGGGTGGTACTGTAATTCCACCCCACAGAATACATTACATTAAAAAAAAATAGCGGCAAAAACCTTTTAACCACGAGTGGTGCATGTTATTGTTGTTTCTGTCTCATTAACATATTTTGAGGTGTGCCTTGAAAGAGGCTATATTTGTTGCACCTGTGAGTGAGAACGCTGCACCAATTGAACTCCTCTGTGGTTATGGTATCCCATCAATTTAAAATGTATATAGGGAACAGACTGGAACGGCAGCAAGTCTTAACTGGTGGAGAATTTAGCCATGTTTGGTTTTGCCCTGTAGTCACTGCCAGTTTGGAAGCCTTTGTTAAGGCCTGTAGAAGTGCAAGTGATATAAAACACCAACTATTCATTAACATTCTGTAACGTCTGTAAACACTTTACCTAGCAGCCATCCGGCTTGCACCAATCCCTTTATATCACAGTGAAATACAATCCCCACCGATTACGGTAGTATAAACATCTTTTTTTTTACAGTATAATACAGTACATTTTACAGTATTGTACTGTGTGTCATTACACTGTACTTGCTTCGATACCGCATTTATTTTTACAGTGTACTGTAATACACAATCACTGAAACACACAATCTTTCTTGCCACTGAGCTGCCTGTAAAGCCACTGTAAAATTCACGGTAACCCCTTAACCGTGTACTAATTATCGTTGCACACATGTAGTCACCATATGAGTGAGCATGGCTACCGCTGACTTAAATAACCCCACTAATCCAGTTAACCCCCAGCACATCTGGAAACAATCTCTGAGAGGAAAACAAAACAAATGGAGACCAATAGCAGAAATACGATCTCGCTGATTTCTTAGAGAAGATGGGACAATGGATAGCCTTACTGAGACGTGCAGCAGGGTTCCACCACTCCAAACGCTGCGTTTAAACAGGTGCAGGCCTCATTTGGTTATTATTTGCTCTTTGGTTATTTGTATTTGCTCTTTTTCCGAGAATGCCAGTGTTTGGCTTCGCAATTAAGAGAGCCGGCTAACACAAGGAGGCATCAGAAAGGCGTATTTGTCTCGAAACATGTTTTAGAAAAACATCTGCACTCTCAGCTTCACATCTGTCAAGAATAAAGCCACTTGTGTGTGTGCGTGCATGCCCAAATTTGCGGGTGTTAAAATCTCGCCGTTGAGGTAAAAAGTGTTGTGAGTCATATCTGAGTGTTGATTTCGGGAGGGATTGAACTTGACGTCATTTTCGGTGAATAAATGAAGTGTTAACCAGGTGGTGTTGTTGTTACACGACTGTGTTGAGTTCATTTCCATTAACTCTGGGGCGCCAGGTAGCCTAGTGGTTAGAGTGTTGGACTAGTGACTGAAAGGTTGCTAGGTCGAATCCCCGAGCTAAAAAAGGTAAAAATCTGTCGTTCTGCCCCTGAACACGGCAACTAACCCACTGTTCCTAGGCCGTCAGTGTAAACAAGAATTTCTTCTAAACTGACTTGCCTAGTTAAATAAAGGTTTCATTTTAAAAAACAATATTAATTAAAACTCTCTGAGTGAAAAGACATGGGAGGGGCCTCATTATCATCTTTACCTGCATGCTTTGTTGCAGGGCGCTTTTTTTTTCAGAATAGTTTGTTTTAATATCTATGTTTCTAAATAGACATTGATTGATGAATTGAACTTATACGACACAAAGATAAACGACCTACATTTTTCTAAACTAATCCAATCTGTAAGCGGTTGGACTTATTTCACCCGTTATTGAGATGGTTATGCCAGTTTAGATGGTTTAGGTAGTCTCTTTATCGATCTCCTCTATGTGGTCCCTGGAAGAGGAAACAAGACGGTGGACCGAAGCATGTTTGTTTGAAATGGAAAAACGTTGCGGCAGCTATTGGGTATAGAAGAACATCAAGACCAAGCTGCTGCTTTTTCAAGTGGGATGCACTGTTGAGCCCTACATCCCGCAGGGTTCGGCTGATTATACGGAGATTGTGACAGCCGGCCTCCCGGGTGGCGCAGTGGTTAAGGGCACTGTACTGCGGCGCCAGCTGTGCCACCAGAGACCCTGGGTTCGCGCCCAGGCTCTGTCGTAACCGGCCGCGACAGGGAGGTCCGTGGGGCGGCGCACAATTGGCCTAGCGTCGCCCGGGTTAGGGAGGGGTTGGCCGGTAGGGATATCCTTGTCTCATCGCGCACCAGCGACTCCTGTGGCGGGCAGGGCGCAGTGCGCGCTAACCAAGGTTGCCAGGTGCACGGTGTTTCCTCCGACACATTGGTGCGGCTGGCTTCCGGGTTGGATGCGCGCTGTGTTAAGAAGCAGTGCGGCTTGGTTGGGTTGTGCATCGGAGGACGCATGACTTTCAACCTTCGTCTCTCCCGAGCCCGTACAGGAGTTGTAGCGATGAGACAAGATAGTAGCTACTAAACAATTGGATACCACAAAATTGAGGAGAAAAAAAAGAGATGTGACAGCCGTTTAAATAGCGTCCGTTGAGAGGGCTACAACAAAATGTATGTCTGGAGAAGTGCAGTATTTTCATAAGAAGACGTAAGTATACTTAAGTATACTTGCAATACAGAGGAATGGAGATAGAAAGAGAGGCAGAGGAGGTCTAAGAGAGAGAGAGGGAGGAAGAGGGTGAGCTTGAGTCGGTTAAAATGGCAGAAAAAAGGGAGATGGCATGTTAAAGAAGAATGGTAGAAAGTGTAAGCAGAGTGAGCTGTACGCCGGATCGAAGACAGAAGGAGAAATGGAAGTGAATGAGGGCAAAGTATCTGAGGTGGTAGGTGTGGTGAAGTTCTCAGAGCCCAAGGCTTGCACTGAGGGTCAGGATAAAGATGAGTCTGTGACAGTAGGAGTGAAGTTTTTGGAAAAAGTGGACCCTTGCCTTTTGGCTGATCCATTTGTGGATTTATGGTGGGTGAAAACAGAGTTGGGTGCTGTGGAATCAGTGAAGGTAACCAGAAGTGGTCTTGTGATAATTGTTTGTTTCTAGTCAGAGGGAGCAGGCACTCCTCGTTAAACGAATGGGGGCAAGAGATGTGAATTGTTTTGCCCTCAAGAAAAGGGTGCCATTGGAAGGAGTGATTACTGGGGTAGCGGTAAATGTGAAAGTTGACCAACTGAAGCAAGCGGAAAATTCCCGGTGTTTGTGATGCTCGTCGTTTGGGCGGCATGAGTGGTGAAAGAGAAAGTGATGTTAGGATATACGTTTTTGTGCCGAATGCATTACGTTGTTTCAGGTGTCAAGCTTATTGGCATGTGTCAGCAGTGTGTAGGAGGGAGGTTCCTAGGTGTGCATGAGACAAAGGAATGTGTAGCATTGGGGAAAGTAGTGGTATGTGTCAATTGTAGGGGTGCCCATGGGGTCTGGGGGTCAGAAATGTCCAGTGCGAGAGAGGCAGGTTGAGGATTCCAGGGTTAGAGTAGTGTAGAAGTTGTCATATGATGAGGCAGTGAAGAAAGTAGAGGAAGATGGTTCAAACAGGAGGGATCCTGAGAGGTGTGGTGTGAGTGATAAACCAACAAGTGGTGTTTCAGTAAGATTGGATTATAGGCATTTATAGCAATGTTTATCAACTGTACTGCAGGGATGGAAGGTCAGTCACAGACATTGTGGTAGCAGCTGCAGAGAGGTTTTTGCGTGTGCGAGACTTGACGTCAGAAGAGTTACAGGGTTTGTTAAGTGGTGTTGTCCCATCCTTTCAGGCTGATGGCCCGAAGTAGGACTAAATAGATTTAAATAGTAGGGTGGTGGGTTTGTTTGTCTATTTTTTTAGTGTAGGGTTAGATGGCAGGGCATTTGTTGATTAATTAAAAAAATACATATTTTAAGTAAAGTATAAGGGACTTATACTTCAGTCTAGTAGGTGGCGGTAATGCAACATTTATTGGATCCCAACAGCCGTTAAACCTCATCGAATAAAAATATTCCCTACCTTGGCAGTCATTCTAACTGCAGATTGTGGGTGATTTAAAACGTTTAAATCGTTGGCTATCCTAGCTCCAATAGAAATCATATAACACTTTGTAAGCCAGCATTTTTTGACTTGCCAATGTGGCCTGCAAACCAGGAATTTCAGACCAGTGTGTTAGGGTAAAACTAGACTTTCGAAGTATCTATTGTGGGGCGGCAGGGTAGCCTAGTGGTTAGAGTGTTGGACTAGTAACCGGAAGGTTGCAAGTTCAAACCCCCGAGCTGACAAGGTACAAATCTGTCGTTCTGCCCCTGAACAGGTAGTTAACCCACTGTTCCTAGGCCGTCATTGAAAATAAGAATCTGTTCTTAACTGACTTCCCTGGTTAAATAAATATAAAAAAATTGTCATCAGCGTTACTTTTATGATAAGATTTTCACTTATACACTCACTGACCTCTAAAATTCACTTGAATGGCACCCTGGGAAATAAATATGCAAATACAGTAAGGCTTTACACCCTACAGTGTTAAAACAACACCCAAAAATGTGTTACGGTAACACGACAGGTGTTAATTCCCTAAGCCTGAGAAAGTGTAAGAGCATCAGCTTTAATGAAGTGTTCATTTAAGTCTGAATATGTAACACCCATTGTGTTAGGGACCCAACACTCTCGGGGTGTTAGTTTATCAATACTTTGAAAAGTGTTAGTTTAACACTATTTCAGTAAATCACATATAATTACTAAGAAACTGTTCAATTTAACACTGTGGGTGTAAAAATTATGATCGCAAATTTTCTTTGTGAGTGTGTGTGTGTGTGTGGACACTTCAGCATTAAAGTGTGTATATGACTTTGCCCGGTCTGTATGTAAAGGCAAACCTGCCATAAGCTATTATGGCTCATTTGCATATCATAGCAAAAAAAACGAATGGACTAATTTGTTTCATTTGTCAAATTCAAACAGAGAAAGTATTTGCAGACCAGCAACTTCAAATCCACTTTAGTTTTCAGAATACTATACACAATTATAGCTGTATAACGTCATGGGCAGGTCCTTCAATGAGGCAATCTGTGATTGGTACAGTTGAAGTCGGAAGTTTACATGATTTTCAACCACTCCACAAATTTCTTGTTAACAAACTATAGTTTTGGCAAATCGGTTAGGACATCTACTTTGTAGATCTACTTTGTACAAGTACTTTTTCCAATAATTGTTTACAGACAGATTATTACACTTATAATTCACTGTATCACAATTCCAGTGGGTTAGAAGTTTACATACACTAAGTTGACTGTGCCTTTAAAAAGGTTTAGAAAATGATATCATGGTTTTTAGAAGCTTCTAATTGACATCATTTGAGTCAATTGGAGGTGTACCTGTGGATGTATTTCAATGCCTACCTTCAAACTCAGTGCATCTTTGCTTGACATCATGGGAAAATCCAAAGAAATCAGCCAAGACCTCAGAAAAACAATTGTAGACCTCCACAAGTCTGGTTCATCCTTGGGAGTAATTTCCAAATGCCTGAAGGTAGCATGTTATTCTGTAAAAACAATAGTACGCCAGTATAAACACCATGGGACCACGCAGCCATCATTCCGCTCAGGAAGGAGACCCGTTCTGTCTCCTAGAGATGAATGTACTTTGGTGCGAAAAGTGCAAATCAATCCCAGAACAACAGCAAACGACCTTGTGAAGATGCTGGAGGAAACGGGTACAAAAGTATCTATATCCACAGTAAAACGAGTCCTATATCAACATAACCTGAAAGGCCGCTCAGCAAGGAAGAAGCCATTGCTCCAAAACCGCCATAAAAAAGCTAGACTACGGTTTGCAAATGCACATGGGGACAAAGATCGTACTTTTTGGAGAAATATCCTCTGGTCTAATGAAACAAAAATAGAACTGTTTGGCCATAATGACCATCGTTATGTTTGGAGGAAAAAGGTGGAAGCTTGCAATCCGAAGAACACCATCCCAACCGTGAAGCACGGGGTGGCAGCATCATGTCGTGGGGGTGCTTTGCTGCAGGGGGGACTGGTGCACTTCACAAAATAGATGGCATCATAAGAGGGAAAATTATGTCGATATATAGAAGCGACAACTCAAGACATCAGTCAGGAAGTTAAAGCTTGGTTGCAAATGGGTCTTCTAAATGGACAATTATCCCAAGCATTCTTCCAAAGTTGTGGCAAAATGGCTTAAGGACAACAAAGCCACGGTATTGGAGTGGCCATCACAAAGCCCTGACCTCAATTCTATAGAACATTTGTGGGCAGAACTGAAAAAGCATGTGTGAGCAAGGAGGCCTACAAACCTGACTCGGTTACACCAGCTCTGTCAGGAGGAATGGGCCAAAATTCACCCATCTTATTGTGGGAAGCTTGTGGAAGGCTACCTGAAACATTTGACCCAAGTTAAACTATTTAAAGACAATGCTACCAAATACTAATTGAGTGTATGTAAACTTCTGACCCACTGGGAATATGATGAAAGAAGTAAAAGCTGAAATAAATCATTCTCTCTACTATTATTCTGACTTCACATTCTTAAAATAAAGTGGTGATCCTAACTGGCCTAAGAAAGGGAATTGAGGATGTCAGGAAATGTCAGGAATTGTGAAAAACTGAGTTTAAATGTATTTGGCTAAGGTGTATGTAAACTTCCGACTTCAACTGTACATCAATGTTTTGACTTTTAAATAAAGCCATTCATTCGTGAAAAATATTGGTTGCTGTTTGAATCCCAGATTGCCCTTGTCAATACTGCCAGTGTCATATTGACTCGATGAGAGTAAAGTCCATACCCTAACTCATAAGGTCTGTATTTCTGCTGCAATAGTTTATGTGTCAGGGGCCTAGGGTCAGTCTGTTATATCTGGAGTATTTCTCCTGTCTTATCCGGTGTCCTGTGTAAATTTAAGTATTCTCCCTCTAATTCTCTCTCGCTCCCTGTCCCTCCCCTCCCGGAGGACCTGAACCCTGGGACCATGCCTCAGGACTACCTGGCCTGATGACTCCTTGCTGTCCCCAGTCCACCTGGTCGTGCTGCTGCTCCAGTTTCAACTGTTCTGCCTGTGGCTATGGAACCCTGAACTGTTCACCGGACGTGCTACCTTGTCCCGGTCCTACTGTTTTCGACTCTCTCTCTCTACCGCACCTGCTGTCCCTAACTCTGAATGCTCGGTTAGGAAAAGCCAACTGATATCTACTCCTGAGGTGCTGACCTGTTGTACCCTCTACAACCACTTTGATTATTATTATTTGGCGCTCGTTTGTGTTGGAGACCGATGAGTAAGTGTGTGTGTGTGCGAAAAACAATGCCCATAGATCTCAATTGCATAAAAACAATTGTCCGTCATTATATATCATAGCAAAACATTTTCCTGGATCTAATTTGATTCATTTGTCAAATTAAGCAGAGAAAGTATTTGCAGACCAGCCACTACAAATCCACATTAGTTTTCACAATTACAGCTGTATCACTTCACGAGTAGGTCCTTAAATGAGGCAATCTGTGATTGGTACATCCGTTTTTTTTTAAACTTTTAAATAAAGCCATTGATTCTTCAAGAATAGAACCGCTTTGTTGCTTTTTGAATCCCAGATTGCCTTTGTCAATATTGGCTGGCTCTGATGAGATCAAAGTCCATAGCCTAACTCATATGGTCTGTGTTAAAGAGACAACTTCATCTAAATCATACACCAGTGCCTGACCAGAACAAATAAACTCAAACTTGGTGTGTGTGTGTGTGTGTGTGTGTGTGTGTGTGTGTGTGTGTGTGTGTGTGTGTGTGTGTGTGTGTGTGTGTGTGTGTGTGTGTGTGTGTGTGTGTGTGTGTGTGTGTGTGTGTGTGTGTGTGTGTGACCTACGCCATAGGTCTCCTGAAGTCGTCTGGTAGTCTAATGAAAAAGAGTGTGTGTAAATTGCTTCTGAGTGTTAAGCTGATAAGACAGCTCATTTGATCTGGGTTGCGTAATGTTACGTATCCGTGTAGTGTGTGTGTCTGTGTGTCTGTGTGTCTGTGTGTGTTCACGTTTCATACCACAGCTCATAAAATATGTCTACTCCGTGTTAAACAATCAACTTGAGTTTTATGCCACGCATGCAGTAGTTGCTTTAGTAATAGTGGCTTCTCCTTTGTTTCCCATGTGTTCCAGTCATTTCAATAAAATACTATGCAGTGTATTCATAGGTATTCATAAATAAGTGAGAGAATCAATTAAAAGTAGACTCAAATATAACTTTCTTTATCGCTGATGTCCAGTACTATAGTCAAACACGGTGGAATCTGAACCCACACTCCACTTCCCATAAAGCAAAGCTACCGTCTCTCTAGAAAGACACAATGCATGACGCTGGGGCTCATTGAAAAAAAGTCATTGTGACAACTGCAATAATACTCAGTATTATTGTGTGCGTGCGCGCGTGTGTGTACGTGTGCACACGTGAGTGTTGCACACTGTGCTGCATGGCAATCCACATCAAATCAAATCGAGCTGTACTTATACAGCACATTTCAGACGTGGAATGAAACACAATGTGTTTCACAGTGGGGACAAAAGTATAAAAAACTATGAAAATAAAAAACTGAAGTATTTACTATACAACAAACATAAGAGGATAAAAAGCACCCTAAGGAAAAGCAAAGCTAAAAAGGTGTGTGATTAAGATCTCTTTTAAAAATGTCCACAGTTCTGGCCCCCAGCAGGTTCTCTGGCAGGCTATTCCAGAGGCAGGGGTCATAGTAACTAAAGGCTGCCTCTCCATGCCTCTTGGTCCTAGGCTTTGGGATAGTTAAAAGGCCAGTGCCAGAAGACCTGAGGGACCTTCTGGGTACATGAATTAAAAGCATGTCTGACATGTATTGGGCTGCACAATCATGGATTGATTTAAAAACCATGATTTAAAAACCAATAAAACCAATAATACTCACAGGCAGCCAGTGCAGAGACATTAAAACCGGTATAATATATGCTCTCTGCCTGGTCTTGGTCAGTACCCGTGCTGCAGCATTCTGTTTGTTTTGCAGTTGACCAATGGCTTTCTTGGGTAGACCAGACAGGAGAGCATTACAGTAGTCAAGCCTACTTGTAATAAAAGCATGGATGAGTCTCACCTTGGAAATGTTCCTCAGGTGGTAAAAAGCTATATAGCTCACATGGAGACTTCTCTCAGCTAGATAGACAAAGCATCGGAGAGGATTAGGGAGGACAGGGGTCAGCTGGCCAGAAAGGATTTGGGGAGGAACACACAAGGAATGAGGTCTTTGCGCTTTAGTTCCGCTACATCAGCAGGAAACCAACAGGAGGAGGCAGCAGCCTTGTGGGAGATTAGCAGGAGATTTGGAGAAGAAAAGAACAGCCCTGTGAATGGAGTTCAATTCCTTTCGGCGAGCTGCACTAAGGCACACACAAGGCTCCCTCGATCCCACCCGAAATTAGGCACGGAGAACAGAAGACCCCCATAAACAGATTAAGGAAGACGGGGGGGGGGGGGGGGGGTGGCATTCCGCTACCCAGACGCTGAGAGGGTGGGATGAGAAGGAGGACAGGAGGGAATTTAGGGAGGGGAGGATAGAGGGAGGATGAGGGGAAGGAGGGTGAATGAAGGAGGTTAGGAGAAGAAGAGCGGATTATTAATAGAGAGGAGGGTAGGATAGGGGGGAGAGGTAGGGGTAGGGCCGCCATAGCCAGTGTTATTTGTACATTAGACTAACTAGACTGGCATATTCCCTACTGGAGCTGTTTCTGTGGGAACGGCTAGCATGCTACAAATAAATAAATAAAATAAATAATGTACCTTTTTTACACAAGCACCACAGTAGGTGTGGACTTGGTAATTAGACTCTCTATCTTTCTTTGCCCAGACAGGAATGTGATAAGGAAGACCTGTTGACAGGTTTACCCTACAGTAAGTTTGGGTCTAGGATAGAGCTGGTTCTACCTGCTGTAAACCCTCCAGATGCCCTGCTAGCCCGAGGTTAGACCAGGGGCTCGCCTGGTTCAGTATCCCAGTTTCGATGCTCCTCAGATGGGTCAGTACTCACCCTGGTGTCAACGTTGGTGGGTCTGGGGCCGTGACTGAAGGCCTGTGCTGGGTCCTTGTGGTACACCTTCAGGCAGGAGTGATCCGTGATATTCCTGTGGGGGGGGGGGGGGGGGGGCGTCCAGAGGGAAAATGAGGAGGCCAGAATATATCACTATTGGGTAGTGGTCTCCTATACCCAGACGTTGGTGTGTGCTCTGACATGGCTATGTCGTACACAGTCCACAGTCTGCTGTACTGAGCCATCCTGGTGTTGCGTTAAAAAAAAGTGTCCAGTGGTGTTACAGTGAAAAGGATCCCTCAAATAAATCAATAAAGCTGCGTCTCGTCTGCTGGTCTTTGTTTTCCCGTGTCAATTATTGCTCCTGTGCCGTCTACTACTGAGCCAGCCGGCGAGGAGTGAACACGTGATAACTTTTACAGCCCTGATTTTAAAGGTTAGAGCTAGTCACAAAGTACACAACACACCGCCGCAAGAACACTACAGATAGAGATGGAGCCAAAATACTTCACTTTGAGCCTTTAAAATCACAGGGGGGGTGGAGGACGGCTCATAATAATGGCTGGAACGGAGCTAATGGAATGGCATCAAACACATGGAAACCATATTTATTTGTATTTGATACCATGCTACTGATTGCGCTCCAGACATTACCATGAGCTCATCCTCCGCAATTAAGGTGCCACCAATCTCCTGTGTTCAAAATGGAGTATAATCGCCCAGTGTGCAGTAAGCTTGTATTCTACAGAAATATAAATATCATTTTTATTTATTTATGTAAAAACAGGTCCTGTATGAACTGTCAATTCATTGCCCTGGGTATTGAACAGTAACTTATTGTTGAATTTTATGATGTGCCAGGAAGTGGGCAAACTGGGTGAAGGTGATTGGTGACGTGACTGTGTGTGGGCATGACCGTGAGGGCAAGAAACCCTCGTCAGTGTTGTCTTGTGAGTCATACCCCTCTGGAAAACTCAAAAGAACAAAGACGACTTATTGTGTTTTTAAAAGGCCAGGCTAATGACAAAGCTACATGTGCCTGTACACGTGCCTGTACACACTTTCTGCACAGAGAGGAGAAGACACCACTGCTTAACACATGGGACACCACCACTTAACACATGGGACACCACCACTTAACACACCCTGCAACTCTTCTGACGTTAAGTCTCGCACATAGAATGTGGCCAAGTTGACTATAGCTCACTCACTCACTTTAAATCTGAGGCTCTGGAAGAAACAAGACTGTTTATAGGTTATTTTCCGATCCTTTTGTTCTGCCAACTGAGCAGCGATGAAACGTGTCAAAACAAATGAATTCGGCCCCAGCTGAACTTTCCACTTTCTTCTACCATCACATGGGTGTAAATGAGAGGAAAAAGAGTCTCGGAGACTGGTTGCGACCCAGATGGCAACCTATTTTCTATGTAGTACACTACTTTTGACCAGGGCCCATAGGCAAACCGATAAGGCTCTGGTCAAAAGTAGTGCACTATATAGGGAATAGGGCACCAATTGGGACTCACACACTGTGTTGTTGGGTTTGTTTTGTTGGTGGTGGAACTAAAGGTTCTTCCACTATTGTAGGGCACCACATCCTGAGCCCTTTCATCCACACAGCTATTGAGTTGAATGGAAAGTGGGGAGGAAGAGGATCTGGCGCAGGCTGCTTGCAGCCCGGGTCACTTCCTGTGCTGGGATAGCTCATTAGACAGGAAGTACTTAAAGAAGGGAGAGAGGAAGGATGCTGGGTAGCTCTGAGGATCTTACACAGGTGAGACTGAGACGACACATTGGGAAGCAACCCCCAAATAACCTACTCTATAACCCAGTCTGGGAAAATAGAGACGAAACACCCACACACACATAGGTACTGGACAACAAAAAAAACACACACCCATTTACCTGACGTCGGTGAGCTCGTAGTACATGTTCCTCATGTCGTCTTTGACATAGACAGCCACACTGGGAGACTCCAGCATCTTCATGGTGAGCAGCTGGGGAAAGGCACTCACAAACAGAGCCCTGATGGTGTCTCCGCTGGTGATCTCATTGGGCATCCGGATCTGCTTAGTCTCATCTCCGTACTGCAGGTACAGCACGCCTGGGGAGAAGACAGGGAAGGAAAGGGGGTTAATGGAGGGTTACTGAGGGGTTAATGATTGGTTGATAATGATCTGGTGGCTCTTAACCATGTAGCTACAGAGGTGTCACACCAGTGTTGTGTCAATGTCTTTCTGTACTGTGGCCCACAGTCCTGTCCTATTATGTGCAGTCCGACATATACCACAAACACTACCTTTACTGTATTTACAATGAGTACCTACAATATCTTTACTGTATTTACGATGAGTACCTACAATATCTTTACTGTATTTACAATGAGTAACTATAATATCTTTACTGTATTTACAATGAGTAACTACAATATCATTGCTGTATTTACAATGAGTAACTACAATACCTTTACTGTATTTACAATGAGTAACTACAATACCTTTACTGTATTTACAATGAGTAACTATAATATCTTTACTGTATTTACAATGAGTAACTACAATATCATTGCTGTATTTACAATGAGTAACTACAATACCTTTACTGTATTTACAATGAGTAACTATAATATCTTTACTGTATTTACAATGAGTAACTACAATATCATTGCTGTATTTACAATGAGTAACTACAATACCTTTACTGTATTTACAATGAGTAACTACAATATCTTTACTGTATTTACAATGAGTACCTACAATATCTTTACTGTATTTACAATGAGTAACTATAATATCTTTACAGTATTTACAATGAGTAACTACAATATCATTGCTGTATTTACAATGAGTAACTGCAATACCTTTACTGTATTTACAATGAGTAACTACAATATTTTTACTGTATTTACAATGAGTAACTACAATATCATTACTGTATTTACAATGAGTAACTACAATATCATTGCTGTATATACAATGAGTAACTACAATATCTTTACTGTATTTACAATGAGTAACTACAATATCTTTACTGTATTTACAATGAGTAACTACAATATCATTGCTGTATTTACAATGAGTAACTGCAATAACTTTACTGTATTTACAATGAGTAACTACAATATTTTTACTGTATTTACAATGAGTAACTACAATATCTTTACTGTATTTACAATGAGTAACTACAATATCATTGCTGTATTTACAATGAGTAACTACAATATTTTTACTGTATTTACAATGAGTAACTACAATATCTTTACTGTATTTACAATGAGTAACTACAATATTTGACTGTATTTACAATGAGTAACTATAATATCTTAACTGTATTTACAATGAGTAACTACACTATCTTTACTGTATTTACAATGAGTGATGACAATATCTTTACTGTATTTACAATGAGTAACTACAATATTTGACTGTATTTACAATGAGTAACTATAATATCTTAACTGTATTTACAATGAGTAACTACAATATCTTTACTGTATTTACAATGAGTGATGACAATATCTTTACTGTATTTACAATGAATAACTATAATATCTTTACTGTATTTACAATGAGTACCTACAATATCTTTACTGTATTTACAATGAGTACCTACAATAACTTTACTGTATTTACAATGAGTAACTATAATATCTTTACTGTATTTACAATGAGTAACTACAATATTTGACTGTATTTACAATGAGTAACTATAATATCTTAACTGTATTTACAATGAGTAACTACAATATCTTTACTGTATTTACAATGAGTGATGACAATATCTTTACTGTATTTACAATGAATAACTATAATATCTTTACTATATTTACAATGAATAACTACAAAATCTTTACTATATTTACAATGAGTAACTATAATATCTTTATTGCATTTACAATAAGAATTTAGATAATGGTGAGAAAGTTAAAGACCCATAAAACTATAAGCATGGGTGTGTATGTGTGCATGCCGGCGGATGCATGCTTAAGCAGTTCGTAAGTCATGTGGGTTGTATGAGGGTGAGGTTGATGTGGGATGGAGAAGGGAAGAGGGATGTGGCTGGGTGTCGTGTGTGGGAATTAGCAAAGCATCGAACAGACAAGACACTGAACTCCTGAACTCTGGGTGCGGCTTCTGTACTGCACTCCACCAAAGCATACGAAATACATTACACACTCACAAACAACACACCCCGTGCCCACAGACAAGAACATACATTTACAAAAAGACTGACGGCTTTAAAGACGTTATATGTCCATACAGGACAGTGCAAATAAAGAAGCCCGTGATCTTGACTTTTGTATATTGTTTTCTAGTCGAAGCCTCGTCATCTGACGTATTATAACAGATGCGCAGCTTATAAATCACTGAAATCGGAGCTTCCTGTATGCAACAGAGTGCACATTGTGTATCATTTAGGATCAGTCACTATGTAGTGTGCTGATAGAGAGGAGCTTTTTCCTAACATGGAGTGGCTCCAGAAAAGGAGCGGAGCAGCGAAAACGGCTACACGTTTCCAGAAATGTAACACAAGATCCTACAGGCTCTTTTAAAAGAGAGGGAGGGACAAATCCAGGACATAAAAAGTGCTGAGCCATTCTACGGCACATACTTCTACGGCTCGACTAGGATAGACTTGTTAACAACTTAGCAAACGTCCGTTTGCCATCTAACTCGCTGCTCCTTTGTGTATTGTCAGATGAAGGACCACGCAGACCCTCCTAATACGACGTGTGTTATTCAATGACTGGTTGTGCGTCCCACACACACACACAAAAAAAGGCACTTTTTTTTAAAAGGAGCGGGGCATTCCCAGTCCTTTTTGAGCTTGACTGACGAGATAGTAAAGTGTTAGAAAGAATAGGACGAGTCGAAGGGAAGTATTCAAACTCATGCCGACTCTGGCATACATGTGTGCCGAGGTCAGCGGCTGAAACCGCTGGACCACACAATAGTGTACCATTTTTTTTTTTTTTTTACCAGCGCCCATAGAGACTATATAAGGAATAGGGTGTCATTTGGAACACACACTTGGCTTCATATTCTATTATACATGCAATGGAAAATTCCCTCAAAACCAAACTTTAATTATCTCCTGAGACTTTGGATGGCTAAATTCTAGCGCAGAGTTGGATTGCAAGACTGTATGTGGCCGCTGATTGTCTGGTTTCACTCTCTAAATCAGAACCAAATGGCGTGGCTGCACAGCAAATGGTCAGGGGAGAACATACTTTGTCTACATCCCAAATGGCACCCTGTTCCCGATACAGTGCACTACTTTTGACCAGAGACCTGTGGGCCTTGGTGAAAAGTAGTGCACTATAAAGGGAACAGGGTGACATTTGGGACGAAGTCTTGGTTTCCAAGGCTTGCTGCTAGGTTTTATGACAGTCAGATCCTATTCCAGACTCTGCTCTTATGCATCTCCAAATGGAACCCAATCACCTTCAATTACGTTCATTTCAAATGCAGCACAAATAGAGTTCTTTATTTCCCTCTCTTCCACAATATAAAACACAGTACAGCAATAAAGAAATAACAGATCTCCCAAAACAACTACCACGGTACTGTAGTATAAATATGTTGTAGCACTACTACACATCAGCTATAAGTAACATAGAGAGAATAGAGAAACTCACTTGAATAGAGTCATTTCAAGATGTCCGCTACTGCAACTCCAGTCTTGTGTTAAGGAGTCTTCTGACTGAAGGCACTACTTCTACTGGCACAGGGCTCTTAAGGAAGACCAGATGTCTCTGGGGACACGACTGTGTGTGTGTGTGTGGGGGGGGGGGGGGGGGTGAAGTTTCCCCAAGGTACAGATTTAGGATCAGCTTCCCCTCCCCAATCCTTAACCTTAACCATTAGTGGGGAAAATGAAAAGCTGACCCGAGATCAGCAACCAGGGGGCCACCAGAGGAATGCTGGGTAATATGCCCTCTTTTCTCCACCCCCTTCATCCCCCCCATAACCCAATCTGCTGCCATAACGCGTTTGTGTTTGTGTGTGTGTGTGTGTGTGTGTATATCTTTGTGTGCAGTAGTATATTATTGTAGATGTTTATGTACAATGTCTGCAATTCAGCATCTCAACCTAAGCAAGAACCCACTTTTGGCACAGAGCAGCATGCTTCCTGTTGGTTAAAGGGGTGTGCTGCCCAAATGTAAACAAGTCCTTTAGAGGCACTTGAAGTAAATGAAATGAGTCAACCTAAAGTCACATTAAACTAAGATGTGTGTCCTCTGCTTACATTTTCAAATAAGCTTTTTAAGAAGCCGTATCCTGTGAGGCTCAGAGGCTGATTACATGTTGAGATGATGAGAGTTGAAGCTCTCACTCTCTCTCTGTTTAGTTCATCAAAATTAAATGACTATCTCTTAGAAGAAGCTACGCTGCAGCATATGAATACAACTCTACACAACTGAAGGCGTTTGTCATATTGATGCAAATGAAGTGCCCTTTGCGTTGTTAACAAACCCCATTTCTAATCCTGCCAATAACAGTGTGTGCGTCTGTGTGTCTGTGTGTGTTAAACAGGATGGCATATTGTTGGAGGATTCTGTAATCTCATTCTAATTAAGGCTAGGAGCAAGCAGGCGAAGCAAAGGGCGAGGAGGAGAGTGGGGGGGTGAAGTGTGTTTGTGTGTGTGTGTGTGAGTGTTTGTATGTGTGTTTTTAAGAAAAAGCTAGCAGTCCTTGGTCTATGTGTGGTTAATAGCCTCATAATCACAGTGTGGTCATGTTGCGGTCGCCTACCTAGCGAGCGGTCCCTGGTCTGGTTGGTGGAGCGCACTACGGGCAGGCTGGCACGGGAGCGGCTGCCTCTGGTGAAGGCAGAGGGGGCATCAGCCTCTGACATGGTGTCCAGAGACTCCAGAGAGGCCAGGGAGAGGTGCTCAGGCTGCTCCCCTACAATGGAGCTGCTGGGGCCGTGCGCAGGGCTTCTGCTCTGGGGGGGGGGGTGAGAAGAGGAGAAAGAGGGTAAATTAGAGGGGTCATGATACACAGGAACAGGGTTGGAAAAACTCTGGTAAGTTTACCGGAATATTGCAACCCTACATAGGAAACGAACACAAACGGAAACACAATTATTGTAGGACAAATTTGTCCATCAAAACCAGCACAACACTGTGCTGCAAGCACCATTCTTCAACTAACAAAGCCATCTGAACCACACGATAGTGTTAATGCTTTTTTCTAAAGCTGCATTATGCAGAAATCACTCCGCCAATTCCCTGGTTGCCTAATTTCAATGTATGTGACAAAACAAGCATGTATATCATTCCATCTAAACTGTACCATCTAAACCACTGTATTTTGAGGTGTCTGAAGCTGGTGTACAAAACTGAAAGTAAAAGAACGGGAAGCATAGAAATTGTGCACTTAGAACAGATATGCCGCTTCTTAGACTTGCTCTCAATGAGAATGACAAATCTATAACTAACATTTCTAGGTGAATTTGGTCAGGTCGCCCAAAAAGTTACATATTGCAGCTTTAAGAGAAAGATAAGCTTTTTAACTACAACGTTAACACAGTGAAAACACCAGTGTCATTTTTTGACTCCCAGCCATGCATTCCAGTCTATTTGGGTGTAATTTGTTTGCATCAATGCAGATAGCAGACACACAGACTGACACCACCTGCTATATTCCACACAAGCACACACTATGATTTTCACAGTTGCAAAAAAACAAGGGGGGAGGGGCAGTAATTCGGGTGTGCTGGATATCCCCCCCTCCCCCCTTTTGACTAATGTGGACAGTGTTTTTGGCAGGAGAACACAGATCAGGTGAGGGGAGGTGGAGAGGGCAGGAGAGCAAACGCACACACACACATGTTAGTTGGGATGCAGACAGAGCCACATGTCCAGGCATGATGCAGATAAGACACTCCCTGTTATATTTTCACACTATGATTTTCCATGTTGCAGCTGCTAAAAAACAAACAAGACAAGCGGTCCCTAAGCCTTATCATGCATGTTTCTCTCTTGCCAAGCCTCACACAACTTGAAGGGTTAATACCCACACTACCATGCTTTTTTTTGCTTATGGTGCAGGTAGTTACAGGCCCAAAATCGACATTGTAGAAAAAAACCACAAATAACTCCAGCGCACCATTTTTCTTTCCGGTCAGAGATCTTTTTCAAGCTTCGCACAACAACCGAGGGGAAAGGGTGTAGTGAGGGTGATTAAAGTCACCAATGAGTCCACCAGGCAGGCAGTCCTGTGGGCCTGGCAGAGTAATAGAGAATGTGGAGCTCATTGAGGATCTTGGTAGTGTTGTAGGGTGTGCCAGGCTGACAGTGTGACTAACACGGAGAGGAGAGTACACAGAGAGCCCTTTATCAAGCTAATGGCTCCACGGACACAGCCAGGTTAACTACACAGTCATTGCGCACACGCATAAACACACACACAAAGCACTCTGAAAGGTGATGGTGAGTGTGGGGAGAGGGGAGAGGGGGGAAGGGGAAGCGGTGGGGCAGTAATTTGCATGTGCTGGATACCCCACCCCCCGGCCCTTTGACTAATGTGGACAGTGTTTTTGGCAGGAGTACACAGATCAGGTGAGGGGAGGTGGAGAGGGCAGGAGAGGTCAACACACACACACAGGCCAGTTGTGATGCAGACAGAGCCACACGCCAAGTCATGATGCAGATAAGATAAAAGGCAGACTAACTGTGTGGGGCAATTGGATTTTCAGCAAGTACCTCTGAATGTCAAGCTCAGAATGGAGAGAAGACAACATGCCCTGTAATGACTGATGAGAGAGAGAGAGAGAGAGAGAGAGAGAGAGAGGAAGGAAGGAAGAAGCAGGGAAGTGGGGAAGGGGAGAGATCGAGGAGAGGCAGATGGTCATCCAACATATCAAGAAACACAGCAATGTGAACAGAACAGAAAAGGTCACAATCGTAAATGCTCCTGTGTGTCCAATACGTGTGAGATCATCTTGTTTTGGAGCGAGATGATAGCGTACTGTGCAGTATCTGCTCTCCAGCAGCTCCAACATAACAACCGCCTAATCCCTTGCTTTAAATAGCTGTATGATTGTTTTGAATAGTCATCACTCTTCTCACCAGCGCCCTCGTTATTATCCAGACTAGCTCTGTGCTGAGTCACCGTATGATATTGTTGACTTGATAAGACGTGTAACCTTCGGTGTCACCACCACAGGCGGGACCTGTCACCTGACACAGCAGCAGCATCCTCTGTCCATATCTGGTCAAAGGGTAGTGCACTACATAGGGAATAGGGTGTAATTTGGCACGCTGACTGAGCGCTGGGAACACCAACTCCATTAGAATACGCTTACTCCATCTATTTTGAGTAGATAGTTAAGGTCCTTTATATGCATGGCCCAGGATGAGTCACGTGGAGGGTCAGGTTCAGTTGACGTGTCATCCGAAACCATGATGCATGCTTGGTAAATTGAACCGAATTGTAATTATTTATGAGTTTACCCAATTATGTTGAGGTTGATACAGTACCAGGCTGCTACTCTGAAAACCAGGCAGTGTTATACAGTATACAGTACATGTGACACGTGGTAGAATACTTACTGAGGCTGAGCAGAACGGAGCGAGATGCTTGAGCCAATCAAGGCTCTTCAGTGGGATTGTATTATGTGGATAAAATGGAAGATAGACCTACCACCTCTCGGGGGATAGTGGTGAAGGAGTTTACACACAACACCAAATGATAAGGTGTCCATCGGATGAGCTTAGCAGGTTATTTCCTCCCCCGCACACACAGACACAGACACACACACACACACCCTCTCTCTGGCAGGTGCTCCACTTGGCACCCCTCTATCACAGAAAAGCCACTTCCTGTTCCCGCTGAAACCACTTCCTGTCATGGCTACAGATTGTGAAAACCACGGTTTAACCTATGATTACAACCGCCTACCTGCTGTTAGACACATCGACCCGGTCACGGCTGGGAGGAGAGACCTAAATTCCACATATAACTCTGTGTGGCTTAGTTAGCTATGACAGTCAAGGGTAACCACAGTGCACTTACTATTTTAACACTGAGTATCATATCATATGTAGATCATTTACTGCAGAACAGACATGAAACGCGTAAACACATGGCACTGAGAAGTGAGCCAGTGTCATACAGACATAAATACAATTCTCACTTGTAAGAATATGTAGAAGTTACTGTGAAATTGATGAACACAAAAAATATATAAGACAATTATTGAAGTACTTCAATGTTGATGATTTTGTCAGGGGTTCTCAAAGAGGTACTGCAGGGGGTCCGTGGACAGATCTCCCCCAAAAATGTTTTACATTTCATATTTTTATGAACATTACTAACAACAGATCAAACAAATTTTGGCCAAGGAATCCGTGGAATAAGTTTAGAGGGTGTAATATAATAGAATGTAATATTATTCATCAAAAATGTATGTTCTTAACCCTGGGCAACATGGGCCTGGGAGGCTCACAGGGATATTGGTATCCACAGTATCAATTTCAACTCAATACTTTACAAATGTGATTTTTTTTTAAATTCTTTACATAAATACACTGTAATTCAAGTTTTAAAACTGCACAGTTTTCTCTCTGAAAAATTTTCCTTCCCAGAGTCCGAGAGTTGGTTCGTCCGGGCCACGAACTTCCGAAGTCAGAGTAAAACTCCTTTTATGCTATTTTTATCTCACTTGAGTTGTGTTCTGATAGATTTTCTATCACAAAAGGGGTCCACGGCCCCAAAAAGTTAGAAAATCTATGGATTATGTAGCCTGACTCCTCACACTAAATTCTTCCCCTGCTCGGTCTTTCGATAAATACTTTAGTCTGAGACTGCCATCGTGGAAGTCATTTGTGGTGACGAGGGGCGATGTACAAAACAAAATCATCAGCAACTGGAACGTCTCTAACCAATCAGACTCTCAAAGCCAATGACATATTTTCAAACCGCCCCTTTACCCACGTGTTCTCACTCTGGCCCAAGCCATCGGTTTCTGGACCAATCGGATGGCCCCGAATGTGTTCGCATTCGGTGAAGGGTCGGGAATGTACTCAGATCCAGACTCATTGCGGAAAAGAAGCTAACGTCCATGGGCGTGGCTTAGCGTTTGGCCAGGCAAATGATTATGACCTTTGGGAAGAAATTAATCAAACACATTCAGTCTGAATAGCATTACAATATCAAGGTAATTTAATATAATTATGATATTATTCCGTGAGAACATGTTCTGTTCTCACCTGACTTCAAAGTCTATACAGAAGAATGAATCACGAGGTATAAAAAAATAAAATGCTTGGGCGTGCCTTTGAGTTGCAGTTTCTCCATTGTTCCCGTTTTATTTCCAAAATGGTTTCCCGAGGCAGGGTCCATTGGGCTTTGCCGCACATAAAGGTGTTTGATGTCTGATGCGTTGTTATACTGAATGACATTGAATACATTCCTTTTTTTAATAAATGTCTTTATTACTCTAGCACCGTCAAATGTAAGCATCGACTGGTTTAGCTGCTATACATTAGTTTTACTGGCTCTTTACTGATTTAGCTAAATTGAGATTTGTTTATAGTAGCATTTTACTTTGTGTGTGTGTGCGCGTGTGTGGATGGGTGGGTGTGTGTTGTGTGCACTCTGACTCTTTGTTCTATGTTCCAGGAAAGCTGACCTGTATCCAGGACATCCTACTACTGTCATTCACGGAACAACGGTCCGACGTGCTGCCATCAAAGGTAAAAGTCAGGTCTGTGTGCGCGTGTGCACAGTGCCAGTGGCGGGTATACTGCATCTACTGCTTTTCAAAAGTGTAAAATCAGGTACATTTTGGTTCATAAAGCCGAAGAACATTTTCTGGATTCACAAACGATCAGATATTCCACAAAAAAAATCAAAAACGTATGGATGAAAAGCCAAGATAAAACACAAAATTCCATAAGATTGTCTAAACATCTGGCCCTGACACATACATTAATAAAGGAAAAGCCCACTCAAAAATGACCTTTTGGTCGTTTTTTCGTCAGTCCACTATTGATACAGTCCCAAAATGTTTTGCATGTCAGCAGTCAGGTTTTCAAGATATTGGACTTTCAAGAAGCATAGTGTCACCTGCCACATCATCACGATGATGCATTTTGCTTTAAGATTGTGTGTCTTGGTTTCAGCCAGACGAGCAGATGTACAGTGCAGTGCCAAGACGTGGTGATTCAATTGAATTATGATAGTTAAAAATAATCACTGCTTCTATCAAAGACTTGCTGTGGCAGCCAATTAATGGAGAATATAGTCATGCCTGCCAGGGGGCTGGACTGATTTCTGCAAAACAGAAGCAACTTCACAAGTAACGTTTTCTAATTTTGTTTAAGACCGCTTAAAGCACCAGGTGGTGTAGAGAATGACAGAAATAGGATCTATGGCAATGTCCAAAATCTGGCTTGCCTACTACTGACTTAAACTACATACCGTGTACTAATCGTACTACATACTATAATAATGCATTAAGCAACACGTACCAGCATACTAGGCTGAGAATTACTGAAAATGTGTCATCTAATGGACAATTGCATTGATTCCCGCCATTGGTTCCATTGGGTACAGCGCGTCCCCTCAGCTGATTATCAGCTGTTGTCAAACACCAAGTCACGACTCTCTTTCTCAATAGTGTACAGCGAATTCTACTGGATGAAAAGTCGAAATTAGTAAAACACCCTGGCATTTAAAGCCTATTACATTTTAGAAATGGCACATACTGTAAAACATATTTTTTTTCCTTTCGCATAACCAAAATGTCAAGGAATTATACTCTATTCGTTATTTATGAGTTGAATTAGAAACAAAGACATGACTAGTTAATATCTAGGTCTATTTTGGTGTATCACCCTCACCCTCACTCTCACACACACACACACTTTTGCTTACCAAACTTCTCCTCTTTCAAGCATTAAAGTGTGTGCAAAAGCTCATCAAGTTTAGGCCCCACACTGGTGATGTCAGCAAGCCTTTTCACTTAAAGCAGAAATCCACTGGTTGTGGGCAGTCCCTATGTCACCCCACCTCTTGTGTTGTGTTTTCACTTTGAACGAAAACAAGGAGGCTGGTTGTACGATGCTCTGGGCTGGCATTCTGGGCAAGGTGTGCCTTTTCAATAAATCCCGCCCACTCAAATTACATTGGTAGAGAGAGAGGAAGTGGGAATTAACTTTCTACAGCCGCTAAAGATAAACACAGCAGACGTAGCTGTCAAGCCACGAAGTTAACAGGCTAACTTGGTTATAAAGGCAACCCAGCAATGCCAACACTGATCTGAACAGGAGAACCTTGGCCATTTCTTTGTCCCTCTTCAGAAAAATTACAGTGATATGAAATAATTAAAGATTGCTTGCATCCCTGAGCTGAGAGCTCAGCAACACAGAAGCCAGGTACCGAGAGGCAAAAACAGCAAGTTACAGATGTAGGATCTTAATTTGATCACTCTTTTGTTGCTAAGAATTTTCTTGCACAGCAGAAGTTGCAAACTTGTAGTGTATTTGAGTTTTAAAAAGGCTTCTAAAGTTTGTCCTTTCCACTTTGAAATTTCAGACTTGATTTGCCCTAACGAAAAACGTATCAACCTCTTCAAAAATGTCCATTAATGATAATTTCCTGTTGCTGCAGGATTATTTTCCTGCTGTAGCAAACTGGCTCAAATTAAGATCCTACATCTGTAGCTTGAACCTTGTACAAACCGAAGAGACACAGTCCTTTAATAACTATACATCTATGTGTTAACCCTGTCCAATCTGAGCCACTCTGTTATCTGTACGTCTACATGGTCCATGCAGCTACAACAGGGCAGATGTTCAGCTAGACATGGTAAACCCAAAAAGTTTTGCTGAATACGTGACCTGACCAGGAAGAATGCAAGACCTGTTAGACACTGTATGGCTCACAACCAAACACACCACGACAAACACACCATGGCAAACACACCATGGCAAACACACCACTCACTACTCTAAAGACAGTGGTCTGAATTCCCAGATCATCCCAGAGATGGCTCCATTTGGGTACAGTGCAGCTCAGGTTGCGTACCAAATGCTACTTCCTATATCGTGCAATACTTTTGGCCAGAGCACCATGGGGAATAGGGTGCCATTTGTTGACCCAGTGTTAATAACATTATACACCAGAATCCCCTTGTCATCCCTTTCCATTCATTACGGCTGTGTCCTCCTCCCCACGACATTCCACCTTTAATCCCACTACGTCCAAATCCTCAGATGACCTCCTCTAGACAGAGTGCCTGCCTGGCCTGGACAGGGCTGGCTAATTGGTTCGTTAAAAGGGGTCGGACTTCACAGTATCAACAATCAAAGCCAATCACGCGTTCTATAGAGAAAGCCCCGCTACGTGGTGTTCAGGCGGTTTGCACTGTGGCTGCACATGACAGCATGCCAAATTCCTCGGCTATTCCTTTCTTGTAGTCCAAGCAGACAGAGCAGATGGAATATAAAATTCCTCACCCTTACATGTCTGTCAGTAAATACGTTTTCATGGCAAAATGACTGAAGTAGGAGTTGTAGTCCAACAGGATAGAGCACATACAGTAGATGCATTCAGAGGTTGAGTAGCTACTTTGTTTACTATGTATGTCCCTCTATCCTTCTGCAGTCATAAGATCTAGAGTCCAGAGATAGTGGCTACCTTCACAATGGGTTAGCTGTGTGAACGTGCCTCCAATCAGAGATGGTGGCTACATTCACAATGGGTTAGCTGTGTGAACATCCCTCCAATCAGACGTTAGGCTGTGTCCCAAATGATACCCTATTCCCTATAAGTGGGCCCTGGTCAAAAGTAGTGCACTTTACATGGGACAGGGTGCCATGTGAGATGCACTCTTAGTCCATATGAGACCACATGACAACAGGTCTATTGACCTTCCCAGATCTATGTTGATCTCTTTCTGCAACTTTGACATTTGAACAACTGATTTGGCCCAGCCATTCGATTACATTCACTCAGGCAGACCTAAAACAGACACACACATCGACCTCTGTGTGCATGCACTGAGAGAGCCTATAAAAAAAAACATATTAGCCCGAGCAAACAAACATAGTAGGTTTGGAGACAACGCACTCCTTACGAGAGACACAAATGGAACGTTAGAAATGTCCAGAATGTTGACATTCTGAAAGTTTACATGCCCTATGTGGCAATCCATCCACTGTCCCTCATAGGTTACTATTCAAGCAGTCAACTTACGACAAATACTGAATCCCTACTATCTCAATAGCAACCTATGCATTAGAGGCATACGTGCTCAAACACCATAGCTACAATCCTGATTATACGCACGAGAGTTTAAATGTAACTCCCAGTTAGAAGACATTTAATATAATTATATAGAATCGATGATATTTACAGTAATTAACAGCACAGTGAATATCACCCTCATTCACAGCTTTCCAAATCCTAGTCTAGTGGAAACTCCCCTGGTCTGGTCTGAACTGAACACACACACACACACTTCCTGCTCTGTTATTCTAGACCCACTGTTCTGTTCTCATCTGGATGGATGGTGGTGACTCCCCTTCGGCAGCCAAGGCTACCCAGGACAAACTCACATGGAAGTCCTATCACCACCATGGTGTCAGGGGAGAGTAGCCAAGGGAAGTGTATGTGGAGAGCCAGGACATACAGTGGATCACACACACACACACACACACACACACACACACACACACACACACACACACACACACACACACACACACACACACACACACACACACACACACACACACACACACACTACTCAAAATCAACACCCATCTGTAAAAACGTCTGACTTATGCAACAAAGAAAGATGTATCTTTGTGCACTGAGAAGAGATCTATCTCTGAGCAGTAATGGATTTACAAGTTTGGCAGTGTTTTTCAGCAAAAATGAACAGCCTCGAAAAAGTTCCCTTTGATCTCTATAGCCTCGTCTCATAGAAACAGGTCTTGAGGGAAGGAAGAAGACAGAAAGATGACATCGGTCTCCAGAACAGATAAGACCTCAGCCTGGTCGGCCTGGCTAACCCTCAGGGTCCCTGTCACTGGTAATACTGACAACTTAATCAGTCTCTCTCAGATACAGACTGACGCAGTTCCAGCAAATGACAGATGGTCCTTTAACCCAGTGGGCCGGTATAAAATTGGTGTTTTGCACATAATTATCATTATTTGGCCAATAGTCGTGGCCTTGAGGGGGAAAAAATGGGACAGTGTTTGGAAAATCCCAGGCCGATTTCTGGTCCCAGTCCCCCCCTGGCCACTCCTCGGGCAGGATGAGACAGAGACCCTAACCACAACTACGGTATATACCGAATACTGGGGTATCTGGAAATAGCCACGGGATGGTTTTTCAATACTGTCAATATCGTTGGAACAAGTTAATGAATTTTCAATACATTTGTATATTTAAATAAATATGTTAGGAGATAAAGCAGATCGCGCTCTTCATTTCAACTGTCACATTATTTTACATTATGAAACTTACTGTAGTTCCCCAGAACAGTTGAGCCAGTCACGTGTTTGTTTGTAAATAGCACAACGGGAGAAAGCGGGAGCAGGTGAGTCCAGATTTGAATTGACAGGGGGTCGCGTTTCATATGGAAGGTCCAACAGTTTTTTTTTGTTTCAATATAGTGACCAGGGACGTGCAACTATAGTTTTCCTTCACAGAAAATACGTTAGTAGATTTATTTTCATCCGATGACAACAGAAGTACAATGCTATTTGGCTGGCTGCCACACAAGTAAATAAGCTTAAAATCAAGGTATTTTTTTGCAAAAACGATGCATGGCCATCATATTTCTAATGTTTATCGTAGAAAGGATGTAGCCAGCTACATTTCCTAATGTTTTGCTTAAAGTTGACCTTGCATTTTACAGGAGAAAAGTAGGCTGGCTACACTGGGAAAAGTACTGGAGAAAAGTAGGCTGGCTACACTGAGAAAAGTACTGGAGAAAAGTAGGCTGGCTACACTGAGAAAAGTACTGGAGAAAAGTAGGCTGGCTACACTGAGAAAAGTACTGGAGAAAAGTAGGCTGGCTACACTGAGAAAAGTACTGGAGAAAAGTAGGCTGGCTACACTGAGAAAAGTACTGGAGAAAAGTAGGCTGGCTACACTGAGAAAAGTACTGGAGAAAAGAAGCTACACATCAGTCAGAGCGCTGTCTGCTGATAGAATGCCTGTTCGTAAATTCTCACCCGAGTTTAGAAGTGCAACTGAAGCACAAAATTAGTCTGATGCCGAGCAGAAAATACAACAAGAAGCATTTTAGATCTGTTTTAGCTTTCTGCCATGTTTGAGAAGTCAAAGCCTTTTGGATGAGTTATCGGTACAGCTGCCACTGCTATCTTTTGATTTCCTTGCGTTTTTTTCTCCTCTCCGTTCTCGGCCCGTCTGCTCTTCCCCAATCTTCTCCGAGCAGAGCAGGTAGGCCCGTTGCCCTAGCGACTCCAGACTCCACACAGACACAGCTTGTACACGTGCCGCTCCAGAGCCAGTACTGTTCTTCCTTCAGACAAGCATTCGTCAAAACGTTGTTCATTTGCACATCTCTCGTTCACATTCGCTTGTAAATGTCCAAACTCACCAAAAATGACATACGCTACCTCCTACATATATATGTATAACTTTATGAGCTGGATTGCCTGTCTTATCAATATGTTTATTTTCGTTTGTGCTCGTTAGCATATTTAGCTAGCAGCCTCCATGGAAATGTGCTATTACTTGTGCTAATTTTGTTAGCATTCTGGTAATAGACGAGAACAGAAATGTCTGAAAGGCTGGAGAAAGGTTGGAAATAATACGAGGTTGTTAGTCAGGGGATACGGTGCACGCTGCAGGGTCATTTAACTGCTACTGTTACTGCTGCTTGCAACTGTCGTGCAACTTGGGGGTTATGCAAGCCAGAGTTTTACAGGTTCTTTGCAGATCATTTACTCATTACTGTACTTTCCATGCACCCACACCAGACACTTGCATGCACACACACACACACACACACCAAGTATTTGCTGACAGCGCTCTGGCATCACGTCCTGTCCAGACTTGCTCCTTAATGTCATAACATTAGCACAACATGATCCCTGCTGATGTTTCCGGCTTTCCCGCAATAACTGCTCTGCTAGTTTTCATTGGGGATCCACACGCACACACGCACACACGCACACACGCACACACACACACACACACACACACACACACACACACACACACACACACACACACACACACACACACACACACACACACACACACACACACACTCGCAGTCTTGTCATCCTCAACTGAACTTCTCCAGTCTCCAGAAAGTGTGTCCTGGCCAGTGTAACCATAAGCCTCTCTGGGTTCACTGATGAATCTGAAGATGGGAATATGGCTTGGAGCCTGTAGTCAGAAGTTCTCAGAACAAAGAAAGCCTTATCAAGCACACGCCCACAGCGCTGCTTGTTCTTTCAGGTCAAACACACACGCACATGTGCAGACACACATGCAGGCAAACACAAACCCAGACAGACACATACACAAATCACACTCGGGCACATAAGCACACACACCAGGGTTGTGGGTTCGTTGCATGGACAACGTAATCCAATATGTATGAACTGTAATTTCCATATTACTGTATCTTTAGGCCTATACATTAAAATACAGCAGACTGAAGACAGGGGAAAAGGTGATGAGAATTGTGAGATATTAGCTTGGTTACATAGCTAAGCAATATCTGATTAAATACACATTTGTTGGCCGTGCCTAATATGAAAAGTCGTCTTAGCATCACATCTCCCACATTCTCTCATAATTCATTTAACGGCTCATCTGAGAATAAATCACCAGGTATGCGTCCCAAATGGCACTCTTTTCCCTATATAGTGCACTACATTTGACTAGAGAGTGCCATTTGAGAAAGACCCTAGTTGTAGTTTCTTCAGAGTAAGGAAACATTGCAGGGGCCTGATCCCCATTATGAAGGTGTTATATTAAATTTCCGTAGTTGCCATGGCGCTGTGAGGATGCCTAGGCAGAGAGCTCTGTAAATAATGTACATATTTTTGCTATTTGTAAGTGTTAAAAAATATTTTTCTGGTGTTTTTGAGCAACGGATTTGCAGATTGACTGACAGGTCAACTCTTTTTTGGCTTGGCTAACTAGCTGGAAAAAAAGGCATCTGGACTAGAGGTCGACCGATTAATCGGAATGGCCGATTAATTAGGGCCGATTTCAAGTTTTCATAACAATCGGGGGAGGGGGGGGGGAGGGGGGTGTACACCTTTATTTAACTAGGCAAGTCAGTTAAGAACACTTTCTTATTTTCAATGACGGCCTAGGAACGGTGGGTTAACTGCCTTGTTCAGGGGCAGAACGACAGATTTTTACCTTGTCAGCTCCGGGATTCAATCTTGCAACCTTACAGTTAACTAGTCCAACGCACTAACCACCTGCCTCTCATTGCACTCCACGAGGAGCCTGCCTGTTACGCGAATGCAGTAGAAGCCAAGGTATAAAAAACTATCAATCAATCAATCATAATCACTAGTTAACTACACATGGTTGATGATATTACTAGTTTATCTAGCGTGTCTTGCGTTGCATATAATCGATGCAACGCAGGGGGATGATTTAACAGAAACGCATTTGCGAAAAAAGCACAATCGTTGCACGACTGTACCTAACCACGTTAAAATCAATACACAGAAGTATATATTTTTAAACCTGCATATTTAGCTAAAAGAAATCCAGGTTAGCAGGTAATATTAACCAGGTGAAATTGTGTCACTTCTCTTGCATTCATTGCACACAGAGTCAGGGTATATGCAACAGTTTGGGCAGCCTGGCTCATTGCGAACTAATTTGCCAGAATTTTACGCAAATTAAGACATAACATTGAAGGTTGTACAATGTAACAGGAATATTTAGACTTAGGGATGCCACCCGTTAGATAAAATACCGAACGGTTCCGTATTTCACTGAAATAATAAACGTTTTGTTTTCGAAATGATAGTTTCCGGATTCGACCATAATAATTGTCCTTATCACAAATAACAAAAATAAAATGGACCGATTAATCGGTATATGCTTTTTTTGGTCCTCCAATAATCGGTATCGGCATTGAAAAATCATAATCTGTCGACCTCTAACCTGGACACAGTACCAGCTTTTTTCATTCACCTGGCTGCCAGTTCCTGACCTTTTGAGAACATAATTTGAGGAGTCGCCTGAAGCTTGAGAGTAAGGGGAGATACAGCAGTACCGAGGCAGAGGTCTCATATTGAGGACGACTGGCTACAATTCTGAACTTTGTCAGGTGAGCTTTTTGGCGCCCAGAGTTGCTGAGGCATCACCCAAGTGGGTGTTACACCGAGTGGAAGAGGAGAAATCCAGTGTCTATACTACTTGCCCTCTACAAGATCATCAGCAGACCGCATCACCATCATCTACCATCCTCTGACCAGCTCCCTCCGCTTAAGCCATGAAACAGCCAGGAAAATAACCTCTCACTCAATATTGACAAAACAACAGGAGCTGATTGTGGACTTCAGGAAACAGCAGAGGGAGCACACCCCTGTCCACATCGCCGGGACCGCAGTGGAGCAGGTGGAAAGCTTCAAGTTCCTATGCATACACATCACTGATGATCTGAAATGGTCCACCTACACAGACAGTGTCGTGAAGAAGGCGCAACAGCGCAACCTCAGGAGGCTGAAGAAATGTGTCTTGTCGCCTAAAACACTCACAAACGTTTACAGATGCACAATCAAGAGCATCCTGTCGGGCTGTATCACCGCCTGGTACGGCCTACTGCACCGCCCTCAACCGCAAGGCACTCCAGAGGGTCACCAAGGGGCAAACTACCTGCCCTCCAGGACACCTACAGCACCCGATGTCACATGAAGGCCAAAAAGATCAACAAGGACAACAACCACCCGAGCAACTGCCTGTTCACCCCGCTATCATGCAGAAGGCGAGGTCAGTACAGGTGCATCAAAGCTGGGACCGATCATGATCAACCTGTCATGATACTGCATTTTTCTTTGTTTTTTTGCTCTTGAAGCACCGTGAGATTCTATGAAAAGTGCTATAGAAGTTTAATAAATTATTATTATTATTATGTGTCTTATTAATGCTCACTGGGAACCACTCATACCCCTCTACTCTACCCACACCAAATGATCCTCCATCTCCCAGAGGAGAGGTAAAGGGAGGGGTGGGTGGGCACAAGGGCACGAACAACCACACACAGCAGCACAAACACACATTCACAGACACACACTCTTAGTCACACAATGGTCTTCTCATTAGGTCTGACATTACTTAACAAAATCTGTCTGATAGTTTTTATTTCCTGTAATCCCAGCGCACGCACGCATGCACACACACACCTCCAGCTCTCTCACTCACACACACACACCTGCTGAGAGAGTTATCAACACAGTCCTTCTCCAGTGACATCTTATACTGATTCTGGTGCTCAGCCAGCATCCAAAACATGATTTATTCCATATGAGAATGGGAAACAGATATGAACTCAAACACAGTGTAAACAAATAACCGTGTTGCTAGAGAGGCTTAGGGAAAACGTCTTTCCCTGCAGTGAGGTGCATCGACCGGTTTCACAAGCCATGATTCCAAGGCAACTCTGTACACACCTTTATACAGTATATCAGGGATAGTCAACAGGTGGCAAGCAGGCCAGATCTGGCCCATTTATCAATTTAGGCTGTCCCTTTGATCAATTCTGAATATAAATTAAAATCGGCAAACACAATCCCCACAAAATAAGACATTTAGTGGCAAAATATATGATGTATCCTATCACGTACAATCATACAGTGAGAAGTATAAAGTTGCCATTAAATCTACTGAGATTTATACTTTTAAATGCACACACAGTAGGATCTAGGGCAACTATTAGGAGAAGCACAGCCATCCTGCCTCTCTGTGACTTCTAAGACATCGCAAATCATGTCACATCACAACCACTGTCAAATCAAATACATTTTTACAGTATATCATCAATGATGTCATCCATAAAGCATTTTAAAACTCAACGTCCAAGGAAATAACTTCTTCAAGTTTCCAGGAGTTTGTCAGTGGTGAAATCATCCTGCGTACTTTGAAGTTAGTCAGCCACGCACCTTTGGCCCAAGGTGGAGTCCAGATGTTGGGCTTGGGGCATGCAGGGAGACGGTGGAGGTAGGGGAATGCCCCCCCCCCCCAAAAAAAGTAGTGCACTATATAGGGAATAGGGTGCCAGTTAAATATGGAGTCCATAGCGGTGAAACTGCCACGTCCGTTTGCGATATTTACAAACAAACAAAGACGTCACTTCAAAAAAACGAACACCGTTTTTTTCCTTCCTTCAAACATCATTGCACACGTGCGATAGAACAGCACACTATGTACAACCATAAAAAAAAATTACCACCATGCTGGATGGTCATTCCCTCAAAATAAAAACAATAACAAATCCGCCTGGGGTGGTGAGTGGTGCTGTTCTGCCTATCCCGGATTTCAGCCCACGAACAGTCAAAGTCATGAAATCGGATGATATTTGGATGAAACCAGATCAAAGTATGACGACTAAAGTATGAAAAATGACTGTTGCTTCTTCATTGATAGAGTTTGATCATAAAGTTACTGGTCCCCTCCCTCCATGTCAAACACTTGGATTCAGGAGGCGGGATTATTAAGGGGAACAGGGTGCCGAAATTTGACTGTAAAGGTGTCAGCAAATATAATGAAAAGTTGACACAATTCATCTATGGCAGTGGTTCCCAAACTTTTTATAGTCCCGTACCCCCTTTAAACATTCTGCTACGTACCCCCTCTAGCACCAGGGTCAGGGCACTCTCAAATTATGTTTTTTTGCCATCACTGTAAGCCTGCCACACACACACACTATATGATACATTTATTAAACATAAGAATGTGTATGAGTTTGTCACAACCCGGCTCGTGGGAAGAACTCTCATAGGACCAGGGCACAAATAATAATAATAATCAATAATTTTGCTCTTTATTTAACCATCTTACATATAAAACCTTATTTTTTCATCAAAAATGGTGAATAACTCACCACAGGTTAATTAGAAGGGTGTGCTTGAAAGGATGCACATAACTCTGCAATGTTGGGTTGTATTGGAGAGAGTCTCAGTCTTTTCCCACACACAGTCTGTGCCTGTATTTAGTTTTCATGCTAGTGAGGGCAGAGAATCAGCAGTTGGGTCATCCAAACAACCCAGGATTTTTAAGAATGTGCGCCACTGCAAACAGAGCTGTTGTGTCTCGTTCCGTAGAATCCTGCTACACGTGAAGATTAGCTGAACCAGTCTGATTTAGGGACAGTTTGAAACTTACTGTGGTGGGGGTTGTTCAAACTAGGTGAGGGTTGTCCAACTTTTTTTTTTTTTTTTTTAAAGAGTTGTGTGTTGTTTTATTGGGCACAGGGGAGGGTAGTGCATTTTTCTCTGGTTTACATTTGCTCTTTTGCAGGTTTTACTATATAATTTCTTCCATACTAGCCAAATCTCCTAATCTGCGTGTATGCGCCTCCCCTACTGTATATCAAGGTGCTTTGGTACTTCCCTTTTTACTACGATTTTCCGCATGCCAACTATACCACAGGTTAATATAGCCCACCAGTCTAACTGTCTATCGTGCCCTCTATCCACAATTCATAGTGACAATAGTGTAAGGTGGATAGTTTCTCCATATCTGCAATAGGCTACCTAGCATCATATCACACATAAACCAATTTTCAATATAAGCAGAGCGGGCAGGTGCGTCATTGCACATCAAAGAACAAGTGCAGTGCGTACAGGAGACACGCAGCTCAAAAAGCTCCCCTATTGATCTTGTTTAGGGACAATACAAATGATCCTACCTAGACTAGCCTACAACACCACAATAATTGCATTATTGTTTTCAAGTGAGTAGAAAATTCTACTCTAGGCTGTAAACTGCAGTGAAAAAAAAAACATTTGAATAACGGCGCAAAAGCCCTATGATTTGAAGATTTCACTCCATTTGGATCAGTTGTGGGTCTACTCTCGACAGTTTGGACACAGCAAAATCGTCAGTGTTCATGTCCTGGTGTAAGCAGGCTGTATCACAACCGGCCGTGACTGGGAGTCCCATAGGGTGGCGCACAATTGGCCCAGCGTCGTCCGGGTTTGGCCGGTGTAGGCCGTCATTGTAAATAAGAATTGGTTCTTAACTGACTTGCCTAGTGAGAAAAAAAAATGTATTGCATACTGGATATTTTATTGAATTCTAAATATAGCATCAACATTAAAAAAATTTAAAACCTGAGCATTGTCTGCAGCCGACTGATCGTAGTGTAATAAAAAAGTCAGGGAAAGTTAGCTCATCTGTGGTGGTCGGCGAACACCACAGCCTGTAGCCCTGCGTGGCATCGACCGAGCCACAAAAGCATGCTGAAGTGACAAAGTCGATATCCACGTTTATAAACAGAGGGTCGCTACAGTTGTTGTTATTTGTGGTCGCAAACATTATTTTGAGTTAGTCGTATGAGGAGGGAGGGTGTGCAATTTATTTTACAGTACAAGGTAAGGAAGGTCTTGTGAAAAGATTTTTTACGTTTGGGAGGCAGGGTGCATTTTGTTTGCATGTCTGTTGTTGTCTGTCTGGGGGTGTTATCAGGTCTGATCAGGTCTGGTTTGGTTTTGTCAAAGAGGCTTAACCCCCAGCCCTCGTCGTGTCCCTCAGGATTAAGCCCCGGCGCCAATCTATGGGTCACTTGTCCCCTCATTTGTGGGGTCGCACACCATCAACCTCCAACCCCAGCCCCCCACTTTAACCCCTCTAGGCTGACAGGTCAACTCATACCTGTCGTTAACCCCCCAAGCCCCTCGGACATCATTTGTTTCAGTCAGAAGAGCCTTTCGTATCTGAAAGTGGCACTTGTGGAGGAGTGGTACGGGCGGAACTGAGCAGAGACCATTAAAATGGCCTCAGCTCCCGCCTCCTGTTCTGACAGCCGTCAAAACTGCTGAGAGGGGCTGATTAAAAACAGATGTCTGGACGGATGCCTGCTACACTGATGTGATTGTGTGAATCCAGACACACAGGAATAAGAGCCATGACAAAGTGGCACTTTACAAAAATACCTCAGTACTTCGGTTGGACGGTGGAATGTATTACCTTGTCTCGTTTGAAACACAAGCTTTGAAACCTAGGGAGAAAGTCAAAATATACATCCAATATGGTTGCTTTAAAAAAATATATATATTTAAAATATTTTTTTTTAATTTACCACCCTTTTTCTCCCCAATTTCATGGTATCCAGTAGTTACTATCTTGTCTCATTGCTACAACTCCCGTACAGCCTCGGGAGAGACGAAGGTCGAGAGCCATGCGTCCTCCAAAACACAACCAAGCCGCACTGCTTCTTAACACAGCGTGCATCCAACCCGGAAGCCAGCCGCACCAATGTGTCAGAGGAAACGCCGTACACCTAGGGACCTGGTCAGCGTGCACTGCGCCCAGCCCGCCACAGGAGTCGCTAGTGCGCGATGAGACAAGGATATCCCTACCGGCCAAGCCCTCCATAACCCGGACGACGCTCGGTCAATTGTGTGTCGCCCCATTGTCCTCCCGGTCGCGGCCTGCTGCGACAGAGCCTGGGCTCAAACCCAGAGTCACAGCTAGCACTGCGCCACCCGGGAGGCCCCAATATGGTTGATTTTAAACAGTTGTCATGACGTTGGCCTGGGGATAGGTTTATGACAGTCATAAATACCTCTTCCCCCCTTTTTCCTCTCTCTACCCTACTGATGTGACATTTGAAAATCCCTTGGTTAACATAGAGGTTCTGGGAACATCAGAAGGTGGGGGGAAATGAACTATATTCTGGTAATCCGACCAATTGAACATATGCAGTGGTACATAATGAATATGATGTCAGTTCGGTTGTCATCTGAGACATTCTCATCAATGATAGGATGACATAAACACTACAGTGGAAAGTCTGCACATTGTAGTTATCGGATTCACATGGAATTGTTGTTCAATTTAAATATTTGAATATAAAATTATTGGTGAAGAGATTAAATGTAATTTTAGCTTCCAAATGAGAGATTTGGGTTTTCATAAGGTTAGTGTTCTGCTCAATCAGTGGCCCGCCCCTGTGAAGAGACATGGGTTATAAAACTTTTCTCCTGACAGTCCGATGTCAGAATGGTTCAGATAATAACTACAGAACGAAGCCAACCTCAGCGTGAGCTTTGGTTGCGAATGGTATGAACTTTGAACTCTTATTCACTACAGAAGTGATACCACCTAGCCGTTGAGTTAGCAACAGCAGCTGCAAACGTGAGCTAGGAAAGAACAGACAGAATATCCCGTCCACCACACAACGACGTTACTACAACGTATCCAATTTACCAGCGGAGACATTATTCAAAGGACTCTGTTGGGCAACACAGCCTTCCATCTACCACCAACCTACGGAAGCGCAGCTCAGAGTAAATATTTATTGCATTTTCCTTTTCCAAAGGAGATGTAATTTAGAATGCATAAGATACTGTATTTATGATAGAGACATCGCTTCTCCCTTTGTTCCTCAGTCTTCCCGCTCTTTCACTCAAACCCAGCCCCTTTTCTTTGTGTAACCAGCTGTCATATCTGTTCCCTCTGCTAGGGATGTTTTCCATCATGATATAATTTGTAATCAAGGTATGATTAATTCTGTGTATATGGAATTCTGTGTGATTAGTTAGGTATTTAGTAAATAAATAATTAAACCCAATTTTGTATTGCTGATTCAACTTGTTATCCAGGGTTCATGAGACTGAAATAAGGTGACAATTAATATTGACTACTATTGATGTAAAATATTACTAGGTCTTTAAGAGTTTATTCGGAAGATAAAAGCTCTATAAATATTATTTTGTGGTTCCCCCGACTTTCTAGTTAATTACATTTACATGATTAGCTCAATCAGGTAATATTAATTACAGAGAAAGGATTTGATAGAATAGCATGTCATATCACTTAATCCGGCATAGCCAAAGACACGACACAGTCCATCGACATATTCATCTATGTTTACTTAACGTCTTCTAATAATAATTTCAGTATCACAATGCACATAGCAGAACGGCATAGTAGACTTGTAATCGTGTAAGACTTCTTGAAGTGGCCTAGATTCCAAACCATTACACCACCTCAGGTTATTTAACATATAATACAGCAATAAAACATCGGAAAAATATAGTATAGTAGTATAGTAGTATAGTACTATCAACTCTGACAATAAGAATGAATAAATCAAATGAATCACACTGGAACTTTTTTCCCTGCATGTGTTCAGAGACAGCATTTCTCTCTCCGTCTTTCAGTGGATGATCTCAAATTCCAGCCAGAGAGGGAGAGTTGCTTCTCCCTGTGCCACTGTTATCTAGCTGACCTTGGTGTTAAGGAATAACAGTGTAGCTGGGCCACCATCCTGGGGAGAGAGGTATGCAAGGGATCGGACAAATGTTGCAAACATTTAATAAATTCTCAGAAGGAAGGGAGAAGATTGAGGTCGGAAGGTCAGTTGAAGTCGGAAGTTTACATACACCTTAGCCAAATACATTTAAACTCAGTTTTTCTAAATTCCTGACATTTAATCCAAGTAAAAATTCCCTGTCTTAGGTCAGTTAGGATCACCACTTTATTTTAAGAATGTGAAATGTCAGAAGTAGAGAAAATTATTTATTTCAGCTTTTATTTCTTTCATCACATTCCCAGTGAGTCAGGAGTTTACATACACTCAATAAATTGGGTGAATTTTGGCCCATCTGTTTTGTGAAGTGCACCAGTCCCTGCTGCAGCAAAGCACCCCCACAACATGGTGTTCTTCGGCTTGCAAGCTTTCCCCTTTTCCTCCAAACATAACGATGGTCATTATGGCCAAACAGTGCTATTTTTATTTCATCAGAGCAGAGGACATTTCTCCAAAAAGTATGGTCTTTGTCACCATGTGCAGTGGCTTCTTCCTTGCTTCCTTGTTGATATAGGACTCGTTTTACTGTGGATATAGATACTTGGCTGATTTCTTTTGATTTTCCCATGATGTCAAGAAAAAAGGCACTGAGTTTGAAGGTAGGCCTTGAAATACATCCACAGGTACACATCCAATTGCCTCAAATGATGTCAATTAGCCTATCAGAAGCTTCTAAAGCCATGACATCATTTTCTGGAATTTTCCAAGCTGTTTAAAGGCACAGTCAACTTAGTGTATGTAAACTTCTGACCCACTGAAATTGTGATGCAGTGAATTATTAGTGAAATAATCTGGCTGTAAACAATTGTTTGAAAAGTTACTTGTGTCATGCACAAAGTAGATGTCCTAACCAACTTGCCAGAACTATCGTTTGTTAACAAGAAACTTGTGGCGTGGTTGTCAAACGAGTTTTAAAGACTCCATCCTAAGTGTATGTAAACTTCCGACTTCAACTGTACTTGATCTGCTGATATGATTCACTCAATGAGTTTTATGTTTTATGTGATTCTGAATGTGACAGCTGATAAACCATGGAAATTTCAATGAAAATGTACAGCCTGTGTCCTGTGTGAACTAGCGGTTAGTGCCACATACCCTAGCACACATACACTAAGTATACAAAACATTATTATAAACTGGGTGGTTCGAGCCCTGAATGCTGATTGGCTGACAGCAGTGGTACATTATATCAGACCGTATACCACGGGTATGAAGTAACATTTATTTTTAATGCTCTAATAACTTTGGTAACCAGTTTATAATAGCAATAAAGCATGTGGGGTGTTCGTGGTATATGGCCAATATACTATGGCTAAGGGCTGTATCCAGGAACTCCACGCTGTGTCGTGCATGAGAACAGCCCTTAGCCGTGGTATATTGGCCATATACCACACCCCCTCGTGCCATATTGCTCAAATAGCACCTGCTCTTTCCATGACATACACTGACCAGGTGAATCCAGGTGAAGCTATAATCCTTTATTGATGTCACTTGTTAAATCCACTTCAATCAGTGTAGATGAAGGGGAGGAGACAGGTTAAAGAAGGATTTTTAAGAGATAATTGAGACATGGATTGTCTATGTGTGTCATTCAGAGGGTGAGTGGGCAAGACCACGTTTTTAAGTGCCTTTGAACGGGGGATAGTAGTAGGTGCCAGGCACACCGGTTTGTGTCATAACTGCAACTCTGCTGGGTGTTTCACGCTCAACAGTTTCACATGTTTCAAGAATGGTCCACCACCCAAAGGACACCCAGCGACACAACTGTCGGAAGCAGTGGCGTCAGTGTGAGCCAGCATCCCTGTGGAATGCTTTCGACATCTTCCATCCTCCATTCCCCGACTAATCGAGGCTGTTCTGAAGGCAGAAGGGGGAGCAACTCAATATTAGTAAGGTGTTCCTAATGTTTGGTACTCAGTGCATACCAGAGTTGACATTGGGGTTTGAATCCAACCCATGCCCTTCAGACTCGCTCTTCTTACTTTCCAGTCTTCTCTTCACTGTCCACCCTGCAATTGTGTCCACCCTGCAACTGTGTGCAAGTTATATTGTGTCCACCCTGCAACTGTGTGCAAGTTATATTGTGTCCACTCTGCAACTGTGTTCACCCTGCAACTGACTGAACCATCCAGTGTATCAGGTAGAGTGAAGTGGCCTGGCCTGGCTGTACACATAGCTGCAGATAGCTGTCCTAACATGGAGGCTGTAATCCCTCACACTGAGGACCAGGCAAGCCATGGCACAGCTCAGCTCCCTCATGGAAGGTGTGTGTCCAAGTGTGTGTGTGTGTGCATGCGAGTGTGTGGGAGGGGAGAGGAGGGGAGGTTTGATCAATCAAGCGCTCCAGTGCGTGCTCATCCAATACCCAGCAGAGAGGACGGGGCCATGGGCAGCTATCTCATCTCCCTTGGGTGATCCAGGTCTTTACAGGCATGATGAGTAGAGGAGGAAATGAAACGTCTCTGGTTTTGTTACGGGTTGAGGGATCAGGGAGCGAGAGAAAGAGAGACTTGGGGGGTGGGAATTGTAAAAGAGCGTGAGTCATTCGGTATGGAGTCATCAACTTCCACTGTGCACAGAGAGATATCATCTTCCCGACCTCTGTTTAACCTTGAATAAAGCCCTGTGAAACCTCAACTCAAAGTGAGATTACAAAAGTGAGATTACAGAGTGGCTGCTATCTAGCACTGATGCCACTGTTGTTGTTCTTCCTGTTTTGATAGGGCCAGAGACTGGAAGACGGTGTGAAAACAGTAGCGTGGGAGAGAATGGCCTTGTTGCCTCGGGCTTCTTCTAGTCTACACTGCTTATAACAACAACAATAACGTTAGGCTAGAGTTATTGACGTGATAGTTGAAGAGTGAGAGGTTTCAGTCCACTTTGTTGACAAAATCAAACCTCATTGGAAAGTTCCTTGACGTATGTTTATATTTTAGGTGATATTAGGCCATGGTTAGCTCAATTTTGTCTTGAGAGCTTGGGACTATAAGGTTCTATCTGCAAAATGGTGATTCTGAGATAATTGGCTTTAAAGTATCGAACCCTCATTGGTTTGAATGGTGTCAGCTATTTTTTTTTACCTTGTATTCCATTGAATTTAACAACATGAATTGGTGTATATAGGTAAAGATCAATGAACCCAACAAGGCTATGTCAATAACTACATTTAGACAAAAAATAAAGATAGTGTAAAAAAAATATATAATCTAAATAACAAAGTTGTGTGCATGACTAATAAGCCAATCCTTCAGTTTCTTCTTTAGTAAGCACCTGTTTCAAACATTTAACAGTAGGGCTATTTTTTTGCTGGCAAAAAAACCCCATCTTGCCTCATCTTCCATAACAACAAGCCACCCACACCACTCCTCAAATCAGATCTTCCCATTTACTCATTAGCATATGTTGACTTTGAACTCCAGCCATGAGAAAACTCTACGAGACAAGCGACGCTAAACGAGACGTTGTGCTCCAAAAGCTCCATACAGTAAAAGAACAAATGAACCACGACCCCGGAATGACCCACAACAGTTCCTTGCAAACGTAACAATTACTGCACTACAACTCTGGGAGACAAAAGCGAGTGTCTTTCTTATTGCGCCATCCTGTTTACATTTTGGATCATGTGTGAGTGCTTCGCAGTTCAACAACATTACAACAAAAATTGATTTCATGAAGACAACACCAATGATTCAGTGTAAACTGATATACTAGTAAGTAGAAACCAACGCACCACACACATTTGTTGACATGTCAAAGCTGTAGCCTACAGAATCAATTTGACAGTTGTACAACCTCAAGATTTTTTTGCAGAATAAATATTGCAATGGAGTGACATCCAAATTCAACAAGAGTCCACAAATGTAGGCTACACATGGAGGTGAGCAAGGTTCTGTTGCAAACACGATAAAGATATTCGACGGGTCAGGAAATATTTTCATCAAAACAGCCACTGAAATTGCACATTGTTCAACCTTGTAATTCAGAATAGTTTAAAAGTTTAAAAAGAAGAATATATCTAGAGAGATTTGAAATATCCTATCATTTGCACCAAGGTAAAGTTAGTTTGTTATTGGATATTCAGTCTTCTTTCAGCAATAGGTTTTAAACAAAGTGCGCCATGACTATGAAAATGTTATACTCTGAATCTGGGAAGGATGGAGAACAATCCAAACATCTCCTATATAGGAATGTTTTCCCTTTTTTTTGTGTGTGTGTGGGGGGGGGGGGGGGGGTTCAATCTTCAATAGGTCTTAAACAAGTGTGCCGTGACTATGAAAATTATATTTAAAAAATGTGTAATAATAGATGTGGACTGTTCTCTATCCACCCTTGATGCAGAAGATATCATTCGCATAGTGATGGCAAGCTTGGTTAAAGAACTATTGAAGATTGAAATCCAAATCCGGGGATTAAACTCTGGGATTAATGCTATTTGGAGAACAGCAAAAACAAGCAAAAATGACCCCAGCCATTATCACCTTGGCTGCTGTAGTTTTCATTCACCTCAGTCCAATACTTCCAAAGTTGTGGCAAAATGGCTTAAGGACAACAAAGTCAAGGTATTGGAGTGGCCATCACAAAGCCCTGACCTAAATCCTACAAACACATAGCCTATTAGTTTTACAATTAGCCACTACACATTAACTCACATGAACTCAGCACCAGGATTAAAAACTACAATTTATACAGAGGGATCTGTTAGCAGAAAAGTATTTTATAAACAAAATGTAAACAAATACTTTACAGAATTTTTTGTTGTTGTTGGAGGGTGCAGTTGTACAGCAAATTTTCTGCAGTTCCACACATTTTGCCATTACTTATGCCCCCTCTGGAGGTCAGGGCCCCTGAGCATGTGCCGTTCATGCCAGGTCGGTAAATCGGCCATGATTACTACATGTTTAGATAGCTGGCTAGACTAACTAGACTAATTAACTGACATGGGCTAATTGAGTGACTGTCAGTGAGTGACATATAATAATAAGAAAACCGCTGATGCACAACCAATTTTCAAAATTGTGCCTTGCAAATTCTACAATTCTCACTCTCAACAGTAAATTGAGACCCCGACAGAGTTCCTAAAAAAAGTTGTTTTTTGTGTATTTGTTTTTATTACAGGGGTCAGGGTTCGGTGTTCTCTTATGTAACTATGGCTATAGTGTGGATTGTTCTCCATTCTTACCTGATTCAGAATATATCATTGTTTTATAGTCTTGGCATGCTTTGTTTAAGAGCTCATTTCGATTGAAATCTGAATAAAACGAATTAAAAATACATATGGTGCATTATTCGCCATCCTCTTCTGATTTAGAATGTAACATGTTCGTCGTCATGGCATTCTTGGTTCAATGGATGACTGACAGGGGGCGCTGTATTGAAACCACCGTGCATCACTCTTGGCACTCCTCCTCAGTTGTAAAAAATATTTTGGAAGTTATAGAAAATAATTTCGTTTAGGTTTTGATACATTTATTCTATTACAGACACCTTATTAATGCATACTTTAAAATTATGTAACGTGAGCTAAACATAAAGAAAATAACATAAAAAACATATAACATTTTCTTTCAAGTATTTTTTTGAGAGTAATAATGTTGCTGTCCTCACCACATCAACAAATTCCATTCATTCTAATGTAGGATTGCTCGAACTAGGGAGAGCCAATATGGCCAACAGGTGGCTTCAAAGCCTCTCAATGGCCAATACATAGCATCAGCCATCCGGGGTTTATATACGTAATTGGTTCAAAAGCTAGTAACGGAGAAAACCGAATATCCAATATAAAACTTATTTTACCTCGGTATAAATCGCGCGCCTTTACTGATACCAGTTCAATATCAGCCCGAATTATGACGCTCTAACTTCTCTTGATGTTATTATGAAGGTGTTGGGAAAAACCAGTGCAGGACAACATGACTACCGTAGCATGTTATTGCTTTGTTACTAAACTGAAGCGCCAACTTTTTCAGCATCCCGATGCCGCCCCCGTTGGAGCACCTGATAGCCCACTGTTGCTTGTCCTGATTCGCGTATGCACAGCGGTTCAAATCAAATAACTATTGCAAAATGAGCTCATACATCTATTCTATCGTATTCGCATACAATGGAAGTTTCAATAAGAATAACATGCATGTTCGAACTGATCTAAGAATTCGAAAATGCATACAAAACATATGAAAGAGAATGAATAACCTACTGTACAATAGCCTACCTTATATCAAACTGCGGAGAAAGTTTACTCGTGCCTTTGTCAGAATGTGATTATTTGTATTTCCATGCAGAATTCAGATAAGTGGGAAAGAGCCATGCCTTCGGACAATACAATTTTTTCTTGCGTGAGTTCTTGCGTTCTGGCATTCACCCTTCCACTCCAAAAGACACCTAAATGAAAACGGAGCCCCTCAAGCAGTGACATCATGAGTCTCCATAGCAACTTAAACTCCACCCATTTCAAAACGGAACTTACCTGTATGACTACCAATATCTCAGACAACACATTTTTGCTTTCATATTTTAAGTTAAAATACAGGCAAGATATACATACGTAGCCTATAGGCAACTATGTTGCAGAAATAGGTATTAAGCTATTAGTTTTGTCTCTTTCTGTCCCCATCCCCCACACACATAGCCACTATACCCTGATGGCTTTGTGCCCAGCTCTATTGTTTTGGCTATGAAGCCAGGTGACCACTCCCTTTTGTCTCCTCTGAACCAACGCAAACACAAACAGAGAGGCCAGGTGAACCAAAGGTCTACTGAGATTCTACTGCTCCTTCCCCCATACCTTCTCCTCCTTGCCCTGGTTGCCCTAAGGGTGACACAGCAACCAACATTTTTCATTGTCTAAGGACTCTCAGGCTTATGTCCCAAATGGTACCCTATTCCTTTTATAGTGCACTACTTTTGACCAGGGCCGGCTCTGGTCAAAAGTAGTGAAATATATAGGGAATAGGGTGTCATTTGGGATGCAGCCTCACTTTAACAATCTTTACTCTATACTTAAATCACACTGCTCTTACTGTGTGTGTAAAGAAAGGATTCTTATGATGAATCAATGGTCAACACATTGACTCAACTCCAGCCACTTTAATAATAGGAATTGATGGGAAATTATGTAAAATATATCACTAGCCACTTTAAACAATGCTACCTAATATAATGTTTACATACCTTACATTATTCATCTCATATGTATACGTATATACTGTACTCTATATCATCTACTGCATCTTTATGTAATACATGTTTCACTAGCCACTTTAACTATGCCACTTTGTTTACATACTCATCTCATATGTATATACTGCACTCAATACCATCTACTGTATCTTGCCTATGCCACTCTGTACCATCACTCATTCATATATCTTTATGTACATATTCTTTATCCCCTTACACTTGTGTCTATAAGGTAGTAGTTTTGGAATTGTTAGCTAGATTACTTGTTGGTTATTACTGCATTGTCGGAACTAGAAGCACAAGCATTTCGCTACACTCGCACTAACATCTGCTAACCATGTGTATGTGACAGATAACATTTGATTTGATTTGATTTGATTATTTATTGGTCATTATTATTAAGGAATGGCCAATGTGATAAGCAGCTAGCGAGAGCTAGATTGTGAAATAATGAATGTGAACATCTTAGTCCTGTACTAAAAAGCTATTTAAATTGAGATTTTAAATTGACAATGGCTCTTAGTCCAAGACTAGCTTTAATCTGTGTCTGGGAAACCGGCCCTGTATGTGTCCAGATCTAATTCACCTCATTGAAAAGGAGCCTAATGTTTACCTTTTCTGCACCAGACAAAATACAAATATAATCTTGGAGCAGTCTAAGGAGAAACAAATGTGACAACTAGATTTATGGAATGGATTTTAACCTATGGCAAAACAGGGAGAAATAGTTTTGCAATTGGACTGTCACCTGAACCAAATAAGAAAAATACCAAATTACTTAACACTCCAGGGGCTCTATTTATGTGATTTTTATGCCTGTGAACCTCGTATTTAGAAACATTAAAAAAACATACATTTTTTCCACATGTAATTTATTTTGATTAAAAATCAAGCATACCCTTCCCTCCTCTCAAGGAAATCAAGCATACCCTTCCCTCCTCTCAAGGAAATCAAGCATACCCTTCCCTCCTCTCAAGGAAATCAAGCATACCCTTCCCTCCTCTCAAGGAAATCAAGCATACCCTTCCCTCCTCTCAAGGAAATCAAGCATACCCTTCCCTCCTCTCAAGGAAGGCTGTTTTTTTTTTATTATCCTGCAAATAAAATAAAATATACTTAATCACCAAAGCATTATTAAAAGATCAAATTTGGGAGCAGCAACACAGTGAGCGGACATTCCCTTTTTATCAATGTATGTAGGCTATTGTACATTATCAGCCAGCTCCTGTTATTATTTTGGATGTGAGTAAAAAAAACTTTGTGTAGGCTATATGCCCATCATGGAACAAGAGATGATATGATCCAGTGTACACGCATTTAACTTATTTTCCTATAACAATTGCTTGTTTTCCATTTAGTCTGATTAAAGAACAAACCCTTATAGGCTACCCTTGCCCTACTATAACAAAAGCTGGTTCTTCAGCAATGTCATTGGTGGTGCAGCCATCAGCTTGATTATAAATGATTCCCTTGAGGTGAAATATTGTATCAGATTAGAGTTAAAGGTGTAAGCCACGAGCTAGGTTTCCATCCAATTGGTGCAAGATTTCCATGCAAATATTCTCAAATCTGCATAAAGAAAATATGCAAATTTGCTCACCAGTGGTATGCTCCACCAAACGGACTTGTTGCGGATAAAAAGCAGTGTGTGATGACATAGTACACATAAAAGTTACTTTTTCACTTAAGTTTTCATGTAACGAATAACAATCTAAAGTTCAATGTGTTTCCATCGCATTCTCAACTATACCAATAGTTTTGTTACAAAAACTGTGGCGTTAAAAGGCAAATGTGCTTACTCTGGTCTTGGCACTTGCCTCTAGCCAACAGCTCGCAGATACAGTGTGTGTAGGCTACCTACATGACAAGATTATTATTATGGATAAGAGCAAGATTATTTGTATTTGTCAGATGGCGGCCAAGCATCGACTATCATGTCACCAGAATAAGACCCTCAACATTTGTTGGAAAGGAGCATCAAGGCCATCACTGTGCACTTTCACCACCCTGTGAACTTCATCATTCAGAACTTTCTTGATCTGTAGCCTATTAAACTGTATGTTTTGTGGGAGAATCATTGTGCGACTCCAAGTTTACTTCGATATGATGGTTATTATATCACTATTTCAGCATAAATGCATTTCCGCCGCCATTTCTCGCATAATACATTTTACAGACACAAAACGATCCCACCTACCATACTTTGTTTGTGTCGACATTTGGAAAGCTTACCGACAAATTTGCTGTTTCCATCAGGCCTGTCTTGACATTTTTAAAATTTATTCAACGTGTACTTCACTCGCATTAAAAGGTTGGCTGGAAACCTGGTTCATGAGGCAGATTATAAAAGCCAGTACCACTCTTGGAAACCTTTTGCCACATTTTTACAAAATTCCTTGACAAAAGTAGAGCAGTATGTTGAGTGAATAAAGCCCACAGAGAAATATCTCACATTGTTGCAGAGTGATTCAAGCTCCCATAGACCAAAGAAGTTAGACACTTAATAGAATGGTGTGGTGATGACTGAAGACATACAGTACCAGTCAAAAGTTTGAGCACACCTACTCATTCAAGGGTTTATCTTTATTTATGTTTTACTATTTTCTACATTGTAGAATGGAGTAAACAAAAAAGTATTAAAAACAAATCAAAACAGATTTTATATTTGAAATTCTTCAAAGTAGCCACCCTTTGCCTTGATGACAGCTTTGCATACTCTTGTCATTCTCTCAACCAGCTTCATGGGGTAGCCACCTGGAATGCATTTCAATTAACAGGTGTGCCTTCTTAAAAGTACATTTGTGGAATTTCTTTCCTTCTTAATGCGTTTGATACACTCAGTTGTGCTGTGACAAGCTAGGGGTGGTATACAGTATATAGCCTTATTTGGTAAAATACCAAGTCCATATTATGGCAAGAACAGCTCAAATGAGCAAAAAGAAATGACAGTCCATCATTATTTTAAGAAATCAAGGTCAGTCAATCCGGAACATTTGAAGAACTTTGTTTCTTCAAGTAAAGTCGCAAAAACTACCAAGCGCTATGATTCGGCGCATGTGACAAATAAAATTTGATTTGATTTCAATTTGATTTGATGAAACTGGCTCTCATGAGGACCACCACAGGAAAGGAAGATGCAGAATTACCTCTGCTGCAGAGGATAAGTTTAAGTAACAGACACACCTCAACATCAACTGTTCAGAGGAGACTGTGTGAATCAGGCCTTAATGGTTGAATTGCTGCAAAGAAACCACTACTATAGGACACCAATAAGAAGAAAAGACTTGCTTGGGCCAAGAAACACGAGCAATGAACATTAGACCGGTGGGTCCAAATGAGAGATTTTTGGTTCCAACCACCGTGTGTCATTGTGAGACGCAGTTGGTGAACGGATGATATCTGCATGTGTGGTTTCCACCGTAAAGCATGGAGGAGGTGTGATGGTGTGGGGATGCTTTGCTGGTGACAATGGCAATGATTTATTTATAATTCAAGGCACATTTAACCAGCATGGCTACCACAGTATTCTGCAGCGATACCCCATCCCATCTGGTTTGTGCTTTGTGGGACTATCATTTGTTTTTCAACAGGATAATGACCCAGTACACCTCCAGGCTGTGTAAGGGCTATTTGACCAAGAAGGAGAGTGATGGAGTGCTGCATCAGATGACCTGGCCTCCACAATCACCCAACCTCAACCCAATTGAGATGGGTTGCGATGAGTTGGACCGCAGAGTGAAGGAAAAGCAGCCAGCAAGTGCTCAGTAAATGTGGGAACTCCTTCAAGACTGTTGGAAAAGCATTCCAGGTGAAGCTAGTTGAGAGAATGCCAAGAGTGTTCAAAGCTGTCAACAAGGCAAAGGGTGGCTACTTTGAAGAATCTAATGTATTTGTTTAACCCTTTTTTGGTTACTACATGATTCAATATGCGTTATTTCATAGTTTTCATAGTTCTTTTTTATTCAACAATGCAGGAAATAGTAAAAGAAAAACCCTTGAATGAGTAGGTGTGTCCAAAGATTTGACTGGTACTGTACAGTATGATGATATTGTGACGTGATGCTCGGAGAGGCCATGTTGTCCACAGTCTCAAGGATAAGAAAAATGACACAATACATCCAAGGTGAAAGGACAGTGAAAGACTGACAAGTTAAGGTGGGAGGGGAAGGTGTCCTAGAATAGCAGTAGGTCGGATTCAAACCACTAGACCAGCCCAAACCAGTAGACCATGTAAGTCAAAATATGTAATGAAGTTGTCCACTGTCACTAACCTGTTCGTCACTAACCTGTTCCCTGAGCCTCTCCTGGTGGCCCATGATGGCCGAGGCGTGGTGAGGGTACTTCTGCTTCAGGTGCTCCAGGAAGGCTTCCCTCTTTTTGTCCATGTCTGAGGGCTGCATGGCCAGGATCTCTTGTGAGCTGCGCGCCCCCCCTAACGTGTGCCTGCGGGGGACGGTGCGGCTGCCGTTGCCTTTGGGGTCCTGGGCCCGGGTGGGGGTCCCATTCGGGGGACCCTGCCTGCTGCTCAGCTGCTCAGAGTCCTCAGGGGAGGTCACCTTTAGGTTGCTTTTGGTTTGCTCTGGAGAGAGAGGGAAAGGGTGTGGGTGAATATACAGGTACAGGATCACTATTCCATTGGTGTGTGTGCAGGGTTTCTCCTTGCACAAAAAGAGGCTTTAGGTGGAGGGTGTGGCGGTGGGCGGGGTAGTGGGCGTTTTTACATGTATGGCCCGCCCAAGAATTTACTACACAGGAAAACACAGTGTGTGTGTGTGTCCTTAGGTGCATAGTTAAACTTTGAAGGCACACATGACTATAAAACTATAGTCTGAGTCAGAGACCTAACCACAAACACCAGTGGACCAGCCAGACTGGGAAAGATCCAGTCTCCGTGCTCTAACTTAATTACTACATAATCATAATGACATTTTCCCAAACCAAAAGGGAAAGAGACCAGGGAAAAGGGAATGGGTGCAGATACACACAACCTGTAAAAAACATTATCAGGGGACTACTGCATGATCCCACTGTAGCCATTGAGACATTATGGCTATTATGAAATGTCAGTCTAGACATAAAATAACGCATCTACAGATCAGACCTGGGTTCAAATACTATTTGAAATCATGTAAAATGCTTTATCTGGGCTTGATTGAGCTTGCCTGGGGCAATGGAACCAATAGAATAGTTTCAAAATGGCAAACCCCACCCATTTGGCACTCCAGGTAGGCTAAAGTAAACGCTAAAAGTGTTTAAAATATTTGAAGTAGTATTTGAACCCAGGTTTGCCAGAGATACTGGCGCTAAATCGATAAACCTACTGCCTTTGGTAAAACCTACACACCTACTGTATCTAAACCAGGGACTGGATGATGTGCTCTATTCAAGCTTAAACTCTGCCCCATGACATCACAGGGTACTCTCCGATGTCATTTATCATTTATCTATTGTGCAGGTTATTTACCTTACAGTAAACCCTCGGGCGATACTTTCAAAATGAACCAGAACGGACATGTATTGACATAAACAAGGGAGAGCAGTGATCTTGTTTGCTATACTCGGTTCTATTTCCGATTCTCCAACTGAAAAGAGCATCAGTTCTCTCCTGAATGATAGTTCCCAAAAAATAGTAGCTTGTTAGCCATCCAAGAACACCATGAGCGGCATTGTGATGTTACCTAATCATTTATCTGAGAGAATGTTCTATAAATTTAGACAAAGGAAAAAAACCTTTGCATGAAGCATCATCAAATTATAAAGTGGGATATTGATATTTTCCAGGATAGGAACATCCTTATAACAATTCAGTACTGCAGACTAGTCCCAAAATAGCACCCTATTCCCTAGATAGTGCACTACCCTGGTCAAAAGTAGTGCACTATAAAGGAAATAGGATGGCATTTAGGATGCAGCGCCCACCTCATCACACATTGTTTATCTCAGTGATCTGAACTTCAGATTGAATATGACAAAAATAACATCAGTGATGAAAACATTAAACTGAAGCAGCTGTTCACTTTAAACTCTCCTCACTTTCAAAAGCCTGGGCAAACGTTCAAAATCTGTCTGGGAGAGAGAGAATGTTATCCAGAGAATCTGTTTATATATACAGACAGTTGGGAAATGGCATCCTCACAGTGAACAGAAGTCGCTGACTAAAGCCATTCGTAACGTCAAAGTCAGTGTTTTCAGGAGGAAATGGCATTCCTTCCATTAACATCCTTTAGGATGTTTTAATAACTTATTGACGGCAGCCATCTTGACTTGGAATAACATCATTCTCTCGACTGTCAACTTTGATACAACATGAAATTACAGCAAAAACAGAAACTGTATGTCTAATGAAAAACAAATATTGTAACTCCATTCAACTCCATTATAACAAATTCATTTATACTTTTAACTACCCATTACAGTATATCTACATGATCTTCAATCTTAAAATACTAAAGGGAGAATGAGAAGCATTTCCTTCCGTTCATCAGTCTTTCATCTTGTCATAAATCAATCCCCTGGGACTGAGCCTAAACACTACAGATATATATATATATATATATATATATATATACTCTTTCTAGTGCACTACTTTTGAATACTACTTCACTACTTTTTATAGTGCACTATATAGGATGCCATTTGGGACGCATCCAGTGTGCTTCCGACAGTCAGGGGCTTGCGGTGAGACTGAAAGCTATCCCATGGACCCGCGTGCTGACACATACTCTTTTAACCCCGAGCCGCAACTCTTCCAGGCTGTTGGTTCTGCGTAGGGCTGGGGCATGAAGCACAGGTGAGGAGGAGGAGGAGAGGAAGAGGGGAGCGGTGGAGTGTGAAAACACAGGGAGAGAGTAGTGAAGCAGGTCTGATCTGTTGCCTTGTTTTCTCTCGACGGCGGGTACAGCCATGACGTGTGCCTTTCAAAGGCTAATGCTGAAAAATAAGGGTATGTCTATGGCTAGGGATGTTACTTCAGGATTTGTCTCTCTCTATAGGTCAAGCACAGCGGAGGAGATTATAAAGTGGGCATTTCAACAGATGGTTTTCACTGCTTCCCGGTTTAAAGGAGAAATCTGGGATTGGTACATAAACAAAATAACGTGGCAAGGCGTTGTTGAATCCCAGGTTGACCCTTTTTAAGTGGAAAAGTTGACCTTCGTTTTTTCAATGAGGAAATTCTTAGACAGCATTGTAAAGTGGTGCTTGATCGGTTTAATGTGAATACAAGCAAAACCATTCTTTTCTGTACATCTGTTCATAGAGACTTGAGACGGGAGATACTTCAGGCTTTTACAATGGGGCCACATCGCGTAGGCCGTTGCAAAGACCGCATGTTTTGAAATGTTGGGAGTGCACGAGAAAGCTTTACTCCTACCAGCTCTCTCAACAATGTCTACCATCTCCAAGCTGTGGCAGTCATGTGAAAAGCGTCCAACAACCGTGTACCATTCCTGCTGTCTTATGTGTCCTAACTCTCCAAATAAAAGTACATGGGTGTGACACCAACGTGACATTCACTCCGCTTTGCACCCACACAGAAGTGTTTCCAGTCACATGGTGTTTTGGTCTGTAAACCACTGTCACCCAGTGTGAAACAGATGGTCTGTAAACCACTGTCACCCAGTGTGAAACAGATGGTCTGTAAACCACTGTCACCCAGTGTGAAACAGATGGTCTGTAAACCACTGTCACCCAGTGTGAAACAGATGGTCTGTAAACCACTGTCACCCAGTGTGAAACAGATGGTCTGTAAACCACTGTCACCCAGTGTGAAACAGATGGTCTGTAAACCACTGTCACCCAGTGTGAAACAGATGGTCTGTAAACCACTGTCACCCAGTGTGAAACAGATGGTCTGTAAACCACTGTCACCCAGTGTGAAACAGATGGTCTGTAAACCACTGTCACCCAGTGTGAAACAGATAAAGATAGTGAACTGACAACATGAATAGGAAACGTATTCACATGGAGATTTCCACCTACACAACAACGAACAGTAAACTCTGTCTAGACCAAGACTGAAAAACAGCCTCTATCTCTAGGCCAATCAGACTGTTGAACAGCCATCACTAGCCAGTGCCCAGTACTCTGCCCTGAACCTTGAGACTAGTGCCCCATGTATTTAGAGTCATTGAATGCTGGTCACCTCATATTCTGTTTATATACTGTTGTTTACTCACTGTGTATGTATGTACTGTGTTCTCAACATAGCTCAATATACCTGCTACTGAACATACCATTTTCTTTTCCAAATTAAATAATGTGTATACAGACCACATATTTATATTCTGGATTCTCACACATGCTCACTCTAATATACACGACATGACCAAAACTATGTGGATACATGTTTCACTGGAACCAATGGGCCTCGCCATGCCTGGCCTCGCCACCATGAAAAACAGCCCCAGACTACAATTCCTCCTCCGCCAAACATTACAGTTGGCACTATGCATTGGGACAGGTAGTGATCTCCTGTCATCCCCCAAACCCAGATTTTTTCTGTCGGACTGCCAGATAGTGGAGCGTGATTCATCATTCCAGAGAACACTTTTCCACTGCTCCAGGGGCAACTCTAGCAGGACAGAAATTTGACGAACTGACTTGTTGGAAAGGTGGCATCCTATGATGGTGCCACGTTGAAAGTCAATGAGCTCTTCAGTAAGGCCATTCTACAGACAATGTTTGTCCATGGAGATTGCATGGCTGTGTGCTCGATTCTATAACCCTGTCAGCAACGGGTGTGGCTGAAATCATTTGAAGGGGGTATCCACATACTTGTATACGTACTGTAATTATATTCTGGATTCTCACACATGCTCACTCTAATATATCTACATAGATAGTTATTTCTTGATTTCTTGTTTAGATTTTTTTAGAATTTTTTATTTGTTTATATTGCATTTGCAAAAAATAATTCGCTGCACCTGCTATAACACCTTTAAATCTGTGTACATGACCAATACACTTTGATTCCAGATCAGTTAAACCACTGTGAATGGGTGTAATGTAGCTAGGAACGTAGCAGCAAGCACTGCCACAGGACAGCTAATGAAAGATATCCCGCCAGCCTAACACCTCCTGTAGTTAAGTGTTGCCGCATGGCTGACGTACTTACGGGCCTATTTTTAACCCTCAAACAATTTCTAACTGACTAAGCTACTGTATGCATCAGAAACTTTAAATCAGCCACTTCCCTGCAGATTCTCTTTCAGTTTCAGGTTCCTTACCTTCCACAAGACTTGAACATTCTAGAATAGAATAGAATACCTCGTCCTCTCCTATCTCTTCAGTTCCTCCTCTCCCTTCTTCCATTTTAACCCAGGAGTAACAAACTGGGTGTGAGGAAAACGGGTTAGCAGAAATAGAGGAACAACACGGGCTACTGTTGACTTCCAAATAGTTCCAAACTGTCGACTTCCAGACAAGGCTCACGTGAAAAAGGGGCTTGAGATCCACCCAGAGCCAGAAAGGTGACCAGTAGGGATTTAGGAAACAAACAACATTCCAGGACACAGGACGAACAGCAAGCACCGCTTCTCTGCCCCAGGCCAACTACCCAATGACTGACTGACTGACTGCCTGCCTGAGGTTGTGTAAGGTTTGGTGTGTGTGCATTTGTATGTTAGAGGGAGAGAGTAAACATGTGTGTAAGTTGCCTCCTCTGATATCGTTCCAGTTAGACAGTGGGCCCCAGACAAACAGGTGTCTGACCCACTCTCACTCACTCACACACGCACGTGCCTGTACACGCACACACACACATACACACACACACACCGCACTCTCTGGTCTTTGTTGTCAGTAAGCCATTTCTCCTGATCTGACCTCATAGGGAGCCCTCAGAGACAGGCTTGTGTCCAAAGTACTGCACTCTAAAGGGAATAGGGTGCCATTTAGAAGCAACCAGCCATGTGTCATAACCTACTTCTGGAATATAGCTAGTTTATATTCATCACACAAGGCTCTCAACTTATCTTTGCTCAGCGGCTTATGAAGTCATCAGCTGCCATGAAAGTTGTTTTGTGAGTAACTTATGCATAGCATAACAAAAGCTGACCTGCTCTATCATAAGGGTTATGTAAATCAAAAATAACCATCACATACATCTCCATATTTATATTTGTCAAAATGTGTGACTGTACTATTGACTTGAAACATATGTTTGCTGTACTGTACATGACTGCAAACATATGCCAGACATGTTGGGACTCTCTGCGTGTCGAACAGGAACCGATTACGTGTTCGTTGTCTAACATTTTGTATTTCCTCCTCAGTTTCAACATCTTTACAGCAAACGTGAAGACATCAATGCACAGTTTGTGGGCCATGTGATTGAAAGTGGAGGGGTCGGCACATGACCAAACATAGTAGAGTCAGAAGAGACATAATGTCATAAGGTCTCCATAAACATATAGAGAGAAGTGGAACTCCCACCCACTTACCCCCCCAGACAGCCATCAAACCATTGACCCGGAATCCCTACAGCCTAGTATAAACATGGCATGCCGCTACCCCTGAACCAGTCAGTTTTCGCTTCTTAAATTCCAAACACTCAACCAACCTGTCTCTCTACTCTTCCTCTGAACAAATAGACGTATAAAAAATATTACCCAGCAAGAGGTGGCGAAATATACAGACAGGTTCCGAATCCCCATAGTATATAATGTACATTGGTACCTATCACCTAAACCACCCAAACAATCAGTTTCCGCCACTCAAATCCCAAAAAATAAAACCTGCCTTATAACCCTACATTATACTCACTCTCTCAAAGGCCCTAGTGTGAACACCCAGATGGAAAATGACCTTGTACTCAAGTTCAGCTGGAATATCAGATGTGGTCATTTCGAAAACCCAATCCGAAGGTACATACTGTATGTGAATGTTTTTCTATATACCCTTTGGTATATACCCTTTCTATATACCCTAGTGTGCTCGCCCACACGTGATCCATATGGGCCATGTTTCACTCCCTTGCCTGTTGCAATAGACTCACTCCCTTAGCACATAAAGGTTCATTGTATTCTCGGGAGTCGTATGAGTCCAGACCATCTGATTCCTGCCATGTCCTTCGCTGGAACTCGTTGCCTTCCTCATACCCATCAGCTGCCTGTAAAATGTGCTCTGCCAACCCGCCAGGGCTGAACAAGATGAACAAGATGGGCAGTAGGCTATGTGTGTAGCAAAAAGGCTTTGATGAAAAGTAGTGCACTATATAGGGAATAGGGTGCCATTTGGCCATGTCTAGACTTGACAGTTCATGCAGCTTTTGTATTCTGATCACGGAGTTCTGATCACGTCATGTGTCTCCAGTTACATATACCGTGTCCACATTGTGTCCGGATTCCCTTTTCCCGCGCTATATTACAATGCCAGTATGCATTCTGTAAATGGTGGAACAGGCTAAATCTGATTATAACACTGATTATAACAACAACTTGATGGCAGTACCAACTACTGTAGCTAACAAGCCAGCTAACTTCTGTAACTAGCCAGCTTGCTAGCAAAGCTAAAGGGATTGCATAAATTTAGCCAAACAATTATAATTATTTTCAAAATAAGCTAGCTGGCTAGACATCGAAGTCTTGCTTCCAGACAAATTAAACAACTTATTTTCTTGCTTTGAGGACAATACAGTGCCACTGACACGGCCCGCTACCAAAGCCTGTGGGCTCTCCTTCTCTGTGGCCAACGTGAGTAAAACATTTAAACTTGTTAACCCCCGCAGGACTGCCAGCCTAGACGGCATCCCTAGCCGTCAGAGCATGCGCAGACCAGCTGGCTGGTGTGTTTACGGACATATTCAATCAATCCCTATCCCAGTCTTCTGTCCCCACACGCTTCAAGATGGCCACCATTGTTCCTGTACCCAAGAAGGCAAAGAAAACTGAACTAAATGATTACCGCCCCGTAGCACTCACTTCTGTCATCATGTAGTGCTTTGAGAGAATAGTCAAGGATCATATCACCTCCACCCTACCTGATACCCTAGACCCACTCCAATTTGCTTACCGCAACCAATAGGTCCACAGACGATGCAATCGCCATTACCCTGCACACTGCCCTATCTCATCTGGACAAGAGGAAGAAGAAAGAAGAATGCTGTTCATCGACTACAGCTCAGCATTTAACATCATAGTACCCTCCAAACTCATCCTGTGCAACTGGGTCCTGGATTTCCTGACGGGTCGCCCCCGCTGATCCTCAACACTGGGGCCCCACAAGGGTGCGTGCTCAGCCCCCTCCTGTACTCCCTGTTCACCCATGACTGCGTGGGCATGCACGCCTCCAACTCAATCATCAAGTTTGTAGACGACACTACAGTGGTAGGCTTGATTACCAACAACGACGAGACGGCCTACAGGGAGGAGGTGAGGGCCCTCACTCAACGTCAACAAAACAAAGGAGATGATCGTGGAATTCAGGAAACAGCAGAGGGAGCACCCCCCGTACCAGCAACAGCCTGGTACGGCATCTGCACCGCCCTCAACCGCAAGGCTCTCCAGAGGGTGGTGCTGTCTGCACAACGCTTCACCAGGGGCGAACTACCTGCCCTCCAGGACACCTACAGCACCCGATGTAACAGGAAGGCCAAAAAGATCATCAAGGACAACAACCACCCGGGCCACTGCCTGTTCACACCACTACCATCCAGAAGGCAAGGTCAGTACAGGTGCATCAAAGCTGGGACCGAGAGACTGAAAAACAGCTTTTATCTCAAGACCATCAGATCGTTAAACAGCCATCACTAACATAGAGAGGCTGCTGCCAACACACAGACTCAAAACTATGACCACTTTAATAAATGGATTTAATAAAGGTATTACAAGTCACTTTAATTAACGGCACTTTAATAATGTTTACATATCCTACATTACTCATCTCACATGTATATACTGTATTCTATACCATCTACTGCATCTTGCCTATGCCGCACGGCCATCGCTCATCCATA